>NW_021617272.1:0-21709 GCF_004785775.1 Grammomys surdaster | reverse complement strand
TTTTAGATTATTTTATAGTATGTGCATGAATATTATACATGAATACATTCATGTGCAGTGCACACATACTTCGTTCTTGCAGAGAAAATAAAAAGATACTGGTTCCCCTATAAATAGAGTTCCAGAAGAATGTAAGGCCCCATAGCTTACCACATGCAAATGAAAATGTATTTTTCTCCAAGAAATAATAATAGTATTTAATTTTTATTGCTGATAATGAAGATACAGAACCCATGTCTTAACAAATGCTGGTATATTTTAACAAAGTTAATCAACAAAAAATTCTGTCTGGACACTTCTATTTGTTTATATTCTCCTTGGAGCTTATACCTATATTACTTCTTTTTGAGAATTAAGTTTGTTCAGTTCCATAGTCCAATCTTTAAAATGGTACAGTTCTCAGCTGTAAATTTGAAATCTGTATCATACTACCTTTCAGTAGTACCCACCCCAGTGTTCAAGGAACACTGATAAAGAAAACCAGAAAGTTTTAAAGAGGCTAGAGAGGACTGCTGTAAAACAACATATTCTGGACATGACAAGGTCTTCATACTCATGAACTTAGAGCAGCTATGACTGGCTGCACCAGATATGCACAATATAAAACTGGCCAGGATTTCAGCATGGATTGAGGAGAGGTTCATGAGTCCCAATCCATAGATGAAGAGCTATTGTCAGTTGAAAGATTCTTGGAGAGAGGTAGCTTTCTTTGAGGGTCTAGACACTGGTATATTGCTCTTGCTTCAGTGGATGGTCTTACACCCATATGCACACACACATAGGTAGCAATAACTGAACTGCAAGGACAAAAATGGAGAAGAGACTGAGGGAAAGGAGGTTCAGTGACTGGCCCAACTTGGGCTCTAAGGCCTGACACTATTAATGATGCTATGGTATGCTTAAAGACAGGAGCCTAGCATGGCTGTCCTTTGGTAGGCCCAACAAACAGCTGACTGAGACAGATGCAGATACTTACACCCAACCAATATACTGAAGTCAGGGACCCCTGTGGTAAAGCTTGAAGAAGCTGAGGAGGAAGGAGACCCCATTGGAAGACCAGGATTTTCAACTAACCCAGACCTCTACAATCTCTCAGACACTGAACCACCAACCAGGTAGAATACTCTAGCTTGTCTGAGGCCTCTGACACATATACAGCAGAGGACTGCCTTGTCTACCCCCAGTGGGAGAAGATGTTCCTAATTTTTGGGAGACTTGAGGCTTCAGGGAGTAGGGAGATCTGGTTGGGTAGGGTGGGGACATCCTCTTGGGGATAGTGGGGAGGAGGAATGGGATGAGGAACTGTTAGAGGATGGACTGGGAGGCAGATAATGACTGGACTGTAAAAATAAGATTAAAGATAAATATTAAAACAAAACAAATAAACAAATAAAAACCCCTAAGAGTATAGGAGGTTAGAAGGGCACACAGTGGAGGCAGTTTGAGAAGATTTAAAAGGGAAGTAAATGTTAGCAAAATGCATTGTATATGTATATGTAATATTCATGCATATGAAAAATTCATATACATGGAATTTCCAATAAATAAAAATATTTTTAAAGAAAAGATTTCAAATTCTGCCTAGGATATTGATATATACCTCTAATGCCTGCACTTAGGAGGTAAAGGCAGAAGATTAGCAAGTTTCAGGCCAGCTTAGGCTACTCTAGTGGGTTCTAAGAGGGTCAAGGCAACATAGTAAGATCCTGTCTTAGGAAAACACAAAATTAGTTTTTCTTAAGACAAAATAAAAGAAAGAAACAATTAAATTGGCAAAGAGATTATAGAAACTATGTCTTTGAATGACAGTTATCCCCAAAGTTACCACTTTTTACTACAGATAATGCGATCCTTCCCTCTGATAAGATTCATTTATTTTTTTTATTCAGGACAGCCAGTAAATTTCTAAAACAATACCAATGTTACTAGATAATGCTTTTAGATAAATACATATGGAGATTTCCCCATTGGAGGGTAAGTTATTTAATTTGCAATGAAATGCAGTCTTCCCCAGTTAGAAACAAGTCAGGGTTATAGAATTTGAATAATCAGCAAATTACTTCTCAGTTATCTTTCTATCGAAACCACTCGTTTTCACCCATTTCATTGTCAAATTAAATTTAATTCATTAAAAGTGTCTTTTTAAACCATCAGATCTATGTCTTAGTTCAGAACGAAACAAGCCAATAAGGGAATCTCATTCAAGTCACTTTTATACTTATTGCTCAGAAACTCCTAGGAGACATTGTACATGGAAGAAGTAGTGCTGTGTTGTCATGAGAATTGGATAAGTAGCCCAGGCCAGCATCTATTTATAACATATTTCCCCCCATTTAATGATAATAATTGATATAGTATATGTATGCTTGTTTGCATCTATGTATTCACATATGGATGTGTACATGTATACACGTTTGTGGATGCACATGCAATTTCATATGTGTGCATGTAGAGATCAAAGTTATTTTTGGGTCTGTTACTTATGCATTGTCACTCTTTTTTTTTTTTTTTTTTAGGGCAGGGCAAACCCTAGTTTATTTCAGTGTCAGCAACAGCTTAGCCATCAAAAAAATAAACTCTACCCAGGGCAACAGAAGTCTCTATAGTGAGGCTAAGGGCTCAGCCGCCAGGATACAAGAATCAAAGATGTGGGCGCTGCCTGGGTAATAAGTTAACCTGGTGGTGGTGAGGGCCAGGCTAAGAGCTGAGGGAGCAGCGAGCAGCCATCATTCTTCTGCGCTGTGCCAGGAACTGCAAGCACAGGCACTCTTCGTCCCTGCTCCGTCTGGCATCCTACCATGCCCTTCTCCAACAGCTATAACAGCTGTGCTTCCAGTCTGAGGATGAGTTCCCTGATCTGAGCAGCCACAACAACTACATGGCCAAGGTGCTGGTCACTCTTATTTTTTAAGACAGATAACTAACTAGATAAGACAGATAACTAACTCTAACTAGCCTGGATCTTGTCAAGAGATGAGGCTAGCTATCCAATGAGATCACGAGGCCCATCTTTACCTCCTTATTGGCACACATCACTGGCAGGATCAGCTTTTTTAAATGTGATTTTTTAATATTCAAACTTATTTATTACAAATAAATCTTTTAAAAGTGGTTTTACTTATGTGTTTGTATTTGGATCGCCTGGATCTGAAGTTCCAGGAAGAATGATCATCTTTATGTGGGTGCTGGTTACTTAACTTGGGTTATTTGCAAGAACAGTATGTGTTCTTAACAACAGAACCATCCAGCAGCATCCCCACTTTTACTCCTAAAAAGGAGGAAGCACTTATATTGCATGACTTTGTCCTTCCATGGTGGCACATAGCATTAGTGTCTTGGCTTTGGTCACCAGTTTCATGTAGGTTACTACTTAACTAAAATTAAAAGTACAATCATCTGTCCTGTGCTTTTGGGATTAATTCTATAACACATGTTCCTGATACTTCATGCCAATATCCACCTGTGTGTGTTATATTAAATAGTATGGTATTTGCATGTTCTATGGACATCTTCCTTATGTCAATTATCATCCTTACGGGATAAAGGCCAGAAAAATTCTGTACATGTTTAGGGCGAATAAACTTTTCTGAATATTATTATCAGTGTTGGGCTGTATTTATGTATGTGAAACTAAATGACAGAGAAAGTCCAACTATAGATCACTGACTATAGAGACACTCCAAGTCTAACAAAACAAATAACTCATTTCCTCCATTAATTTTTGCCTACTTTTCTCATAATTGAATTTTTTATTCACTTTACACTCCAATTGCAGCCTCCTCCCTCCTCTCCCAGTACCCCACTTACAAATCACTTCCCTTACTACCCCTCCCTTTCTTCTGAGAGAAGGGGAAGTCCCCTTAGTTATCACCCCACCCTGGGACATCTAGTCCAAGCACATTCTCTCCCTCTACGACCCACCCAGCCATTCCAGTTAGGTAAAGGAGATCCAGTGTTGTTGCCTGATTATTTTTAGCTAAATGACCCTCCATACTTTTCTTGCCCCCCCCCATATTTTACCTTCTTATTCCTTTGTGTTATTTGTCCTTGGGTTTTAAAAGCTGTTTCATTTTCTTCCTCATACTTTTGTTGTTATTTAATTGGAAAATTCTAAGGAGAAAGGCTAGGTATCTTCTTTCTTACTTCTCCAACTTTTTAAGCATTTTTATTATTAATTGAAACAATTTTTAAATTTAAATGTTTTGATCATTCTTTTCCTCCCCTAAGTCATTCTAGTTCCTCTCTCCCTCCTTATCCACCGAATTTTAAAAACTAATACCCAATGTAATAAAACCCTCCACAAAATCCCTAGAAACCAAAATAATACCACACAAAAAAGAAAGAAAAAATGCCAGACTATAACCAACAAAGGCATGTGTGTGCAAACACACACACACACACATGCACACACACACACACAAACAAACAAAAAAAGAAAACAACAACAACAAAAAGCTTGTGGAGTGCATTATATATTGTTCAACTACTCCTGAACATGAGGACCATCTGTCTGACTGTCATGGAGTGGTTGATATACCCAGTGTTACTCTATTGGAGAAAACTGATTTTTCCTCTCCTGGCAGGTATTAAGTCCCCACTTCTAACAAAATAACTTTCAAAATCCAAGTGCTAATTAATATTGGATAAGGAATAAACTGGTAAACAGGAATTGCAGCTTAAAAACTTTATTATCACCTAAATTCCTTACTAAAACAAACAATCAAAGTACATACATTTTATTTGTATACAATGAAGTGAAATAAAGAAAACTAAGAACCAAGTATCCTTGCATTTTTTTCCATTTATGCTATCTCAATGTTATTTAACATCGACTATATTTTGACACAGATTTTACTCTCTGAGCCAACAAAACATTATATCGAACAAACTGGTAAATTCAAATTGATGCACAGCTCTCCCTTTCTTCCTATACATTTCTAGAAAAAAAAGTTAAGCCCAGTTAGTGCTACCCATATGGACCCAGGTTCATCTACTGGGACATGGAGAACACACCAGTCATCACACCCATAAAGAAAAGTGACTCTTGCTCCCAACAGCTTCAGGCAATAAATGTATAAGTAAATGCATTACTTATTTTACATTTTAAAAGTATTGAAAAATTTTAAAGAATCATCTGAAATCTAACACAAAAAAAAGTGAGATGAAGCTTAAATATGGCAGAAGAATGCAACAATGATATTCAGTGTGCTCCTTCTAGAGTGTCCATCTACTATTTAAATTGTCCATTGTTCTTAATTTCCACAAAGAATATCTTCCTCATACTTCAAACTTTGATGTGTAACCTAGAATTAAATGAGGGAAAAAGGGAAAACTGGAAGTTACTAATATAAAAGAGAAATAGAAATATTAAAAGCACATGCCCCCTTCATAGCATATTAACCTTTTACTATTAGGTAACTTACAGACCTTTACAAACAGTGAAGAGATAGCCTTATATATTACTTAGCATGGGAGGAGCTAGGCACCATGGCTCTTGAATATGAACTGGCCATTATAGCAGTGCGAACCCTGGCTGCAGCCCTGGCTTGGGCTCGCTCTTCGTCATCTTTCAGAGCTGCTTCATACAAGGTTGCAAAGGAATCTGGTGTAGTATCATGGATCTTGGCCCAAAACTCTAAGATTTTCATCTTGCTGATTTCAGCATGGGCTCTTGGACCCCACATGAATTCAAAGGATGGAGGATTGCTGTCGGGCACTTGTTGGTACTCCAAGTACTTTAGCTGGACCATATCTTCAGTGATGAACTTCTTAGGATCTCCATAGATGAAGTGCTTTCTATTAGCATATACGCCCATCATATTCAGCACATTCCAGATCTCCGTTTCAGGGGCATGGTTATCTTTCATGAATATCACACCCAGCACAATCATTAGGAGGCCACTATTGGGCATTTTTTCTTCGCCCATCACTCCATCAAAGGTATGTTCTAGTTTGTTAAAAAGAGCATAGCAGTGCTTGTTTGGATCTATTTCCTTCAGATCAACACCAAATGCCAGTTCCATGTGCTGTGAGGCTCTCTTTAGGATCTCATTGAAGTGGTTCTTAGATGTTTTGATAACACACTTCAGCATATCTGCCTTTGTAACAACCTCTTTCTTTTGATACTTCTCTATCAGGAACTGTACCAGTAAGACGACTTTGTGGTTTATAGGATCTTTACACCAGTCCTCAATGTCAGAGTCATCTGAACTTTTCTCATCTAGGTTTTTGGCACCTGTATTTGCATATGTGTGTGAATAGCTAGAATGATCTTCCATTGGCATGTTGGGAGGTGTAGGCATACCGGCAACAGGAATAGCCTGATGTGGACACCCATAGAAAGGACCTGGAGAGGCTTGTTCCTCCAGTGCATTTTTAGCACGGGCCTGGCGGCGCTTCTCACGAGCACGGAGCTTGCTCTTCTGACCACGAGGCATGATGACTGTAGTGGGGACCACAGGTAGTACTGCAAGCTTGTTGAGGAAGAGGTCACCCTGGAAAACAGAGGACGAGATAATTTGTACAGTCTCTGTTGGTAGATTCTACCATTAAGCCATGAAAAGTTGCCTTGCGCAGTTCCCTTAAGAGTACTGACTTAGGAATTCAAAAGGGAAAGGGAGATTTAGACCTTGAAGTCTCAGTTCCAGCTCACAATATTAACTTTTCTCCTGACCAGTACTGCTTGTCTCTTTGCTGAAGGCTGCCTCTTCTATCCACCTTTCATCCCTGCTTGCCAAACGGAAGCCTAAGGGCACAACAGCAGCAGTTGGAAACACTGGAAATTAAACCATAGGGATAGTACTGGGTAAAATGGAGAGGGTCTCTTTGTGAAAGCCTCTGGTCTGTGGGGTAAGAGTGTCCCAGAAGATACCTTGACAAACGGAGGTTCCTCACCGGACGCTCAAGCCAAAGCTTCCCAGAGGCTTCGCTGTCCTCGGAGAACGGCCGAAAACAACCGTCGTTGAAGAAAAGCGGATATTATGGTTATCCATTTCCGGTCACGCCCACACAGTCCTTTAAGATCAAGCGCGCAGGTGCAGATGGAAGGAGGGGGGCTGTCAGTCAACTGTTGTTCCGAAGACTAGTGCTTCCCAGAAATCTTGTAAAGTTGTTTCTTTCACTTTTCACTGTGGCTTGAAATTTTCACTCTTATGAGCATAGTACTTGCCTCAGATCCAGGCTCTCATTTCATTGAGAGTCCTGACTATGAAGCCAAAATCTAGCAGCCATGCCTGAGCCATTTCATGACAGAAAAAAAGAAGTGGAATTTTGTGGCACATCACCCATGGATGTCAATACCGTCGGTCCTCATTCAGTAACTTACCATGTTGCGTTACAAGTGCTGAGCTACTCCCAATCTGCTATTGCAGAATATTCCCACCAGGTAAGACATTAAATATAGAAATAATTTAAATGTAGTTGTTACTTAAACAGCAATATTCCATTCAACATGAATAGACTTATCTTATGACATGAATTGAAATGTCCTTTACCTAGTTCTGTCAGTAAAATTTCAAACTAACCCTGCTAAAATTGTTGTGTTTCAATTATTGTCCTACTAATATTTTGGAATTTTTAGAAATTAAATCTTACATAGGAAACAAATATGCTCACTTATAGTGTATGATATAAGAGTTCAACAAATTTATATATTGAGTAATATTTAAATTATGGCAAATATGTTTCTCACTTTAAACATTACCTATAATCAAAAATATATTTTAATTTTAGCTTGTTAAAAATATGGTATAGTTTTGATTAATACTGTGCACTAACATACCATACTTTTTTTTTAATTTCAATATCCATTGATAAGCCTATGATCATCTTTTTGTCTCCAAGTCTCCCTATTTTTATAATCAATATTCTACTCCAAGTTCTGTGTGTCAGCTTTTATAAAAAATGAACGAGTCTACCTATATATATTCAGCATATCAAATGGAAAAGGATGGGGATTACAGTGCATTCATTCATGTTTCTATTAGAATAGCTTATTAGGTAAAAGCAATAAGTTAACTTTCATATGGTAGTATTTTCACAGGTATAGCAAGGGTACTATAACACAATGAAGAGAACTACCTGGCATGCTCATTTGGAATGAGGACAACGGAGTTTTAGTGATAACTTGGTTTCAGCACCTGACAAACCTGCCTGGGCTTTAGTACCTATTACATTACCTTGTCATATAATACTTATTTTTGTCACTGCCTGAATTAATTGCCTTTGTCACTGTGAGGAAATAGTCAAAGTAACCAAGCTAAATTAGAAAATGTTTATTTTGGCTCACACTTTCTTTAGCTTTAGTCCATTGACATCTGGTTCTATTGTTTCTCTGTCTGTAATAACATGTAAATATAAAAACTGTAGGACATGGGTAGTAAGTGCTGCTCACCTCATGGTAGCCAGGAAGCATAGATAGGGGTCTAGTATTTACCTGTAAAATATTATTATACAATTCTTAAATTAAATTTGGTCATCCTGATAAGCCCTTAGAAGCAGTGATCACAGGAGTATTCACAGAACTTTGTTTATTGCCTTGCTTGTTCTTTGGCTAGTTGTGTTTATTGTCTTGCTTGTTCCTTAACTATTTGCATCTATTGTATTGCTAGTTCTTCAACCTAGTACTGACCTTAATACTCGCATGTAATTAAAATGGTATTAAAGCAAAAAGGAGGAGGGGGGATGGGATAAGGGGTTTCTAGGGAGGGGAAATGGGGAAAGGGGATGACATCGGAAATGTAAATAAATAAAATATCCAATAAAAAAGAAAAAAAAGAATACCTTAAGTGATTCCTACTAAGCAAAGATAAAATTTCATGTGCTAGGGATATAGCATGGAAATACAGTACTTGCCTACCGTGTAAGAAGCCTTGGGTTCAATGTCCAGTACACAGTAAGAGAAAAAGGCAAAAAAATAAAAATAAAAATAACAAAGATAAACATTTAGTGCATTTAAAAGTATTGTTTGATTATTATGGTGTTAAGAATATTTTAAATTGGTTCAATTATCTGACCTCAATGAGAGAAGGCATATCTAACCCTATAGAGACTTGAGGCCCCAGGGAGTGGGAGGTCTGGTGGGGTGGGGTAGGAGGTGGTGACATCCTCTTGGAGTCCAAGGAGGAGGAATGGGATGAGGAGCAGTCAGAGGGCTGACCAGGAGGGGGATAATGACTGTACTGTAAAAAAAAAATTAAAGAATAATAAAAAGAAAGTAAGAAAGAGAAAAGAAAGAAAGAGAGAGAGAGAGAGAGAGGGAGAGAGAAAGGAAGAGAGAAAGGAAAGAAAGAGAGAAAGAAAATGTTTGAATTTGCTGTTTGTAGATTCACTTCTAATGGAATGTTAAGATCTTAGCCTCTCAGGATGCACTGGATACTTACAGGGCAGGTAAGTTAGGAATTGGCATAAATTTCAATAACTAAGAAAGTAAATTTTATCAGATTACTTTCACAGACTGGTTTATAGATATGAAATATAATTGGATTCTATAATGTGAGTAATATGGATCCATACTCTTTATACTAAAATATCTGCTTGTAATTTAACAATGAGGACACTGAAGGGAGGAAGTATGGACATAGGAAAGATATTTATAAAGTATAATTAATTGAAGATATATAATATATAAGAAAACATTTATGCATTGTTTTATTTAGTCTATGGTATGAACTTTAATAGATTAGGAGGCTTTTATTAAAAATCAACATAATTGATATTTACTGGAACTTTGCCAATGTTATGAAAGCAGCAAACAATAAATAAAAAAAGGTAGAGAAGGGGGTGTGGGAAAAAATCCTTTATGTATAAACAACTTTAATTTCATGTACTGTACTTGGTCTTGTTAAATAATTACTGTTTTTATGTATCATTTTAATAAATAATTGCTAAATATTAGTCCCACTTATTAAATTTATATTAAATTTACTAGAAGGAAAGCAATGAATGTGTTTTTATTATAAGATTGCTGTCAATGGCAGAAGAGTTATAA
The DNA here is from genome assembly GCF_004785775.1 of Grammomys surdaster. NCBI lineage: Eukaryota > Metazoa > Chordata > Mammalia > Rodentia > Muridae > Grammomys > Grammomys surdaster. The sequence continues at coordinate 11,721 of NW_021617272.1, read as the reverse complement.
GCATAAACTTGAGAAAACTCACAGGAAATATGACCTTAGTTTAATTCTTTAGAAACTCTATGGCTTTGACTTGATGGAAAATTATAATTTGTACTCAAATCATTTAGGACTCTCAAGGCCAGATTTATGCATTTCTAGGAGAAGAGTATGATATTAGTCTCCATATTCAGAATAAAAATGAAAAATCATAAAAATTCTTCCCAATTTAATGTTTTCTGTTGTACATAATACATAATGCAAATTTCAGACCAAGCTTAATGTTTGGCAATGTAATTTGACCATATAAGAGACAAGGGTCTTAATTTAGCAATGTAGGTAAAAATTGGGCAGATCCATTCTTCATGGCCCTGATTAGTATTTATCGAGAAAAAAAAAGATAAATATACAACATAAACATATTTTTATGTTGAGTAAATGTTTTACACATTTATTTACTTACTCATTAATTTATTCATTTTACAGCCTGATTGAGGCCCCCTCCCTTCTCTCTTCCAAGTACCACTCTCAGACCCCCTCTCATCCAAGTCCTGCCCTTAGACTCCTCATCTTCTTTTCCTCAGAGAAAGGAAGGGCCCCTGTCATGGGTAACAACCCACCCTGACACATCAAGTAACAGCAGGATTATGTGCGTGTCCTCCTCTCTTACTGAGACCAGACAAGGCATCCAAGAGAAAAGGGATCAAAAGGGAGGCAATAGAGTCAGAAAGAAACAGCCCCTATTCTAATTGTTAGGGGACCCACATGAAGAAGAAAACTGCACAACTGCACATTTATATATACACTACAAATTGTTGGGTTTTATGAAGAAATGTACAAGCAAATAGGACCATAAACCATCTGATCCAACAGGATTGGAAAGGGTATCCTGGAAAATTAGTATTTAAAATGACAAATAATGGATTAAAATCATCTAGAATGCAAACAAAGGGGTGAAGTTTGAGGACTCTTTCTTTTAAGGAATTGCCTGTTCAAATGTCTGATTGAAGGATTAGCCTGAAACAGTCAATAACTATAAGACTCTGTTAGCATAAATACAAAGCGAATGGGGAGATTCTATACTAACAATGAAAAACAAAATCAAACAAAAACTCACTAAGGATTTTAAATCAAAGCAAGGAAACAATCTGATAAGATACATCTTTTATAAAAAAAGATTAATGTGACTGTAATTTATACATAAGCATTTGTAAGATTCACACACACACAGTCACACAAATGCACACAATGTTGTAGAAAACAGAATTTGGATATTGTTACTTTATTTCAGGATGCTGGCATTTGAGACAGTATTTTGTAAATATATTGGAAAGGATAATGTTGAGTAGCATTTGGAAGAATTATATATTAGTTTAAATAAGGATGGTATATGAGGGAGTCATGTCTAAAGCATCTATTTTTATATGAAGCATATGAAACTTCACAGTTGAATCACCTAATATAAATTGAGAATTCTTTAAGTGTTTAGTTAACATAGACGGTAAGAGTTATGGGAGTGTATTTAATATAGAGATGTGACTCTGAATTCAGGGGGAAAAGGTTGTATTAGAAACCCTTTTTATTTTGATAAATATTCAAGCAAAGCTATGAGATTAGCAGAAACACATATCTGAATACTAGAAGTCTGGGCTTGAACTACATACCTAAACATGTGTAAAAAATTGAATGGGCTTGGAAAGGAAGAGAATAAAGGATGAGAAAAGAAATATGAAAAGAATCCAATATTTAGAAAATGAAGACAGACATGTATTCATAGTAGAAGATGTAAAGCACATGTTTTTTCCAGAGTATGCACCTCCCATAGAAACGTGATAAACATTTCATCCTTAGTTAAGAAAGTAGTAAACACTCATTAAATGTTAATGTAGAAGTTAATTTTTGTGAACTATTATAAACTCAGAAGAATTTATATTCTATAAAAATTTAATACTTTATCATTTAGATTTCTCATTATAGTATCTGTTTTAGCTAAATAAAAATGGAATTCAATATTTATTTTATATACAAAATTTATTGCAAACTTTGGAAAAGTATCCACTTTATTGTATCATTTATTCAATGGGCTGTTTGATCTTCTATATTTAGTTTTCTGAGTTCTTTGTATATCCTAGATATTTATCCTATGTCAGACATATATATAGCATATATTCTGTTGAAAGAGGCATCATAGGGCTACGTGAAGACAAAACACTGAATGAATGTTTGGATACAAAATGCAAGTTGTAATTGACCCAGCTGAAGAAACATAAGGCAGTATTTCTAGAATTCAGGGGGCAAAGACAGAGAAGCGGCTACAAGTTCAGTGCCATCCTCATCTACATAGTGAGTTCCAGGGGATCTCAGGCTTCAAAGAAAGACCTGATCTTTTAAATAATGCATTATTGGATTTCTCTAGACAAAGCTATTTGTATTTTTATTAAGTTGAATATTCACTGATGAAGTCTAATTTGATTTCTGACTATATACTATTTAAAAATGTCACTATTTTCAAATAGTATTTTAATGCTTTAAAATTTAACAGAAAAAACTTCTGTGTAATATACAAATATCAGTTTGATGATACTTTTAATTTTATTAATATAAAGTTATCATTATTAATGTATATAGCATGACATTTAAATTAAAGATTTCCTTTATACTTTTGAGGGTATGTGGTTTATAATTTCCATTGTAATCATATCATATATGATGTAAAAATCCCACTGAGCTTTAGTATGCATAGGGTATTAAAATTTTATTTTCTCAGAATAAGTAAATAATCTTTAAATTAATTAACTTCTTCATTGCTTAGATGAATTCAATTTTTTCAGAACTCAAGAAACTCTCATCAGAGTTATTTTTCTGATATTATTATTTTTTTAAATCTTTTTGTACAGTCCAGTCTTTATCCCCTTCCTTGTCTGCCCTCTGACTGTTCCACATCCTATACCTCCTCTCCCATCTCCAAGAAGATGTACCCACCCCCTAACCCCACCTCACTAGGCCTCCACACTCCCTGTGGTCTCAAGTCTCTGAAGAGTTAGGTGCATCTTCTCTCACTGAGGCCAGGCCAGGCAGTCCTCTGCAGTATGTGTCCAGGGGCCTTGGACCAGCTCATGTATGCTACCTGGTTGGTGGCTCAGTGTCTGAAAGATCTTGGGGGTTCAGGTCAGTTGAGACTTCTGGTCTTCCTACAGGGTCACCCTCCTACTCAGCTTCTCCAGCCTTTCTCTAATTCAACCACAAAGATCCCTGGTTTCTGTCCATTGGTTGGATGTAAGTATCTGACTCTTTCAGCTGCTTGTTATTAAATTTAAATGTTTGCATCTCTGTTTAATGTCAGTTAAGACAACTGATGAGGTATTGGTAATATTGTTTTCATTTTGATTTGTTATTCATAAGAAATGTTGGATTTTTAAATGGGGAGGAACATTGACTTTTACGCTTTACATATGATCTAGAAGTTTGTCTTAGTTAGGGTTTTACTGCTGTTAGCAGAAACCATGACCAAGGCAACTCTTATAAGGACAACATTTAATTGGGGATGGCTTACATGTTCAGAGGTTCAGTCTATTATCATCATGGTGGGAGCATGGCAGCATCTAGGCAGGCATGGTGCAAGAGAAGCTGAGAGTTCTACATCTTCATCTGAAGGCTACTAACAGAGTACTGGCTTCAGGGAACTAGCATGGGTGTCGTAAAGCCCACACCCACAGTGACACACCTACTCCAAGAGGGCCACACCTTCTAATAGTGCCAGTCCCAGGGCTAAGCATATGTAAGCCATTACAAGGATCAAGTGTAACTTTAGATTAGTTGTTGGGTAAATATTAAACTGAATTTTTGTTTGATGCTTTTACATGAATGTAACTATAAAACAAATCTTTGAGATACTCAATGGCAATGAAGTAAAGTATAAATGGATAAAAAAGTGCATAGAAATATGTATACAATTTTTATATAATACTTCAATATTACAAAACTGGATGTATCCTATAATTTTAAAGCTTCTATACCAAAATATTAGTTTTTACCAACAATATCCAGTTGTTGTGGACGTAAGTATTTGAATACTATACAATATCTACACATAACAAAATTACATTATCCAATTAATAATGCACAATTTTTATGTGTCAGTTAAAAATACCATGGTGTGGTGGGGTATGACTGTAAAAAAGAGGATAGCACTTCATGTCCTACATGGGCCATATAACAAGACACTGCCTCAAAAACAAAACAACAACAAAGTTAACAAATTAAAACCTGTTTGAAAGAAATTACGTTTGTTTTCTCTCCATGGCTCTTAGGTGAGTTAAACAACCAAAAGACAATCATCAAAATAAAAGAAGACCATGTAATAATAACCAAGCTATAGCTAAGTCAGATATATTTACTTCAATGGCATTATAAAGAAAATTCCATTCATGTATTTTTACTAACTTGGTGTAAGAAACTAGCAACCTTGAAAACAAATACCAAATGGTCATATGCCAGTGAGCATATGATGCTTCATTTCCCCTTTCCCTTCCTTTGCACAGTGTTACAATGAACACTTAACATTCTCTTTTTTTTGGTTGATAGTTGAGCAAACAGACATTACAGAAAGTGCCTTAGACACTACAGTATTGAGACAATATTAAATATATTATTTGCTTCTATAATAAGTTAATGTATTAAGTTTTGACTGTGCTTCATATTGTGTACCTCTCTAGTGAAGTAGTATAAACAAACATTCAGTGATAGCAAATCAGTGTTAATGACAAGCCCCGGCCTGTGGCAATATGCTTGACAACACAGACCATTTGGGTTAAAAGCTATAACATCTGAGAAGAAGAATTGGTCACATGGGTTTGGAATCTTTGATTTCCAGTGTTTGAATTGTACTGGCTGTTGACCACTAGACACCTGACTGCAAATATCTTTTTATGTACTCCTATATTTCTAGATAATGATTTTTGTAAGACAATAAATTTATTCAATAAATAAAAAACCAGCAACTTACTCATTGATGAGTTTTATTATAAAGCATTTAGCAATTGTTACATTCATTCTAGAGTACTTTCTCAGTGTTTTTAACAATTTACATTAGTTGCTCATAAATTGTATACGAACATTTTCATGAAAATATAAAATGTATATGATTAGTATTTATGTAATATTAAATCATACTATTTCCCACAGATACACATGTATAGTGTATATTTAAGCTTAGTCTTACCCTATCATTGCCTTTTTACCCAACTCTTTACCCATTATTCTTTTTGTTCCCCTATGGTGTTCTCCTTATATTTTCATGTTGTACTTGATTTTACATAAAATTTAAGAATCACGAATGAAACTCATGATATTTGTCTTTATGAGGCTGATTTAATTCACATGATTATCTCCAGCTGCATCCACTTTGGTGAAAATGAAAAGTGAAGGCATCATTGTTATTCGCCAAATATATTTCCTCATTGCCCTCTAAAAGGAGCATCAGTTCATGGATCAGGCAGAAATAAGTAAAAATCCTCATCATAACTTTGAAATCACTCAAATATCATTCATTTTTGTTTTGTTCATAAACCTGCTCTGCCATCTAGTTTCTCTGTGTTTTACTCAATTAATTAATTACTTAATTAATTAATTTTAAGTGGAACTTTTATTTCCTAAGATGGATGGAGGAGATGAAGGCCAAACCTAAGCTGTGTGACTACATGGCACAGTTGAGCCCACTGCATTTCCTTCTCTGTTCTAACTATCCCTAGACCTAGGCCTGGATGCTTGTAGCCTCCATATTATTTCAAACTGGCTTCTCTCAGCTTCTAACCTAATTGTTTCACTTGGTCTCATACTACCTTAGGCAATATCTTATAATTTAGTTCATTCTCATTGTCTTTACCCGTGTCTAGCTTGTTCTTTCTACAACATGGTTTTGTAAAACTGTCCTGGTAAGACTGTCATACACACACCATACCATACTTTTTTTCCCTCTCTACCCCCTTTATCTCTCCTGCTGCTTTTAAGTAGCTTCTCTTTTCTGTACTGTTTTCATGTGTGTTGTGCCTATGCTATTCTGTCAAATCTTTCTCTTATTGTTACTTTGTCTGCCTCTCAATTAGATGTCACATTCAAACATGGCTGCTTGCTTCTACAAACTAAACTTACCTTCATTGTTGAGGGTGATAGGTATGTACTAAAGACCTATTGGCATTCTAGCCAGATCACATAGGCCTAGAAAGTCTTTGGGTGTGATCCCTTGCCAAAGCAGCCATGTTGCTGGATTAAAACTCTTCTATGATTAATTATTTTTTTATTAATTTCTTAATAAATAAAAGTTTTCTTAAATTTACATACTAACCTCCATTACAAACTTTTCCATCTTTTTTTCTCTTACAAATAAACCTTTATTTTATTCATGGCATCTATATTTGATTATGTTTATTTCTTTACCTTCCCCTCCTCCTTTAATACTTCTATCCCTGTCATGGGCCTCCTTTTGGTTTACACTGTCTAGACACATATCTGCTATATTTATAAAATACAGGTCCATATCAAGAGAAATTTCATGTAGAGATGGAAAGAAAGATCTGTATAACTATTTCATAGCACCTCAATCTTTCAGAAAATTATTCATGCAGGTTAATGAGAGGCTTAAGTCACTCAAAGTACATTAATTTATTCATGAGGACAATTATAACTCAATCATCTCCCATAACTCTCCACATATTAAAGGTCTCCCGATATTTCAGTGCCTTTGAACTGGAAACAAAAATTCTAATACATGAACTTTGAGGGATACCTCATATTTAACCCATAGTGAGTGATATCCCATTAAAGTTTATAAAACAGCTGTAATAACATTGAATCCTGATGATACTTCTTGTTTTGGAATTACAGTTGTTAATACATGCGTGTCAACCAATTCATTAATCATTTAATTATAGCAACTTCTACATGCCACCAAACAATATCATTATATGTCTACACTTCGGAGAATAAAACATAATTTTTAAAAGATTTTTCTCAATACTGGACAGCTTCAATGTAATGTAAGATATGGCTTATCAGTTTTCTAAATGAAGACGTATATGAGTATAATGGTACTTTTCAAGTCAAACCAAAACTTCAAATAAAACCAACTTGTTGATATGCTTTTCACTGAGAGGCTGAATTTCTAACTCCTGCAGCTGAATATTTACTAGCCATAAACTGTGTTATGAAAGTGATGCTGTGCTATTTTTAGTCATTTAGAGATGTGATGTTCCTTCATGTTGAAGCACCAAAAAAAGTCATGTGAAATGTTATAATGTTGTTAAGTAATACAAATATCTTTTAAATTTATTGATTCTGAATTCTTTACAGTGGAAATAAATATGTCAATATGTGAGAAACTTTATCAAGGATTTTATTGCAGCATCATTAGTTTGGGGCTAAAAAATTTTAAATGATTTTGTAAGGGTTCATGATTTGCTGAAGAATGATACCCTAGGATCAAATACCCCAGGATCAAATACTGTTCAAAAGAAAAAAAAAGTGTTTTATTCTGCAGAAGTCCATTGTGCAGAACTCTACCATTCACCAAGATGGAGAAGCCCAGGAGAGCTCTCAGGCTCAATTTCAAGCAGATTATTAGAAATCCATGGAGGAATAGGTGACCTTTATCTTGACTGATTGGCTGGATCTCTATGGATATGGGTGTCTTTGGGATTGGCTAGGTGCAGGGAGCCTGGAAACTGTTGCTGACTCAGGACTCTTGCCTTAGGCTAGGTGGTAGAGCAGTTTCTGAAGATGACGAAGGTTCTGATTGTTTGCCTATGGGCTGTGGTTTTTCTAGTAACTAATTTGCTCAGATTTGCCCAGTTCTGGGAAACAGAAATGGCCTCGTCTCCTGTGCTGCTAGTTTGAAGCCTGTCATGGAGTCTGCCTGGCTCAGTCCTCTCAGTTTGAATAGTGTAATCACTTCTAGTATATTCACACTGGAGAACATAAGGACCTATTAAAAATAAAAGATGAAATCAATGGTTGCTTATCTGAAAAGATGTCATTAATAATAACCAATTGCTTAATACCAAACAGCATCAAAAACACATCATACAAGTAACATAATGCAGAATTGTAGTGTGTGTGTATGTGCGTGTGTGTAAATATACCGATTATTTTTTTAAGAGGTCATGAACTTGAAAGAGAGCAAGGGGGAGTATACAGGAGGATTTGGAGTGAGGAAAGGGAGAAAATACATAATTATTTTGAGGTTTGGTCTTGTGCATTAAATATCCAGTTGCTTATTTTTTGTGGTCAGAGATCTGTTTACAATCTAGATGATAGCAGTGTCATGATTATTAAACCATCTCCTGTATCAGTGCTTTGTAAAGAATGCTCTCTAATTATCTCTTATTGATTAATAAGGAGCTGATCAATCTATGGCTGGGCAGAGAGGTAAGAAGGCTGAGATTCTGATCCCAGATGGGATTCCAGGGAGAGAGAATGAAAAAAAGGAACATAAGGAGAAAAGTAATGTAGAGAGACTATGTGGAAAAACTAGGAGGATTCACCATGAAGTCAGCATGACAGAGAAGGCATGAGGACATAAATGGACCAGAACGAGCCAGGAGAAGACTAGATTGGCAAGTAACAGGGGATTTGTCTGGATATTCAGCAGCCTTAGAGGGTAGAATAGCTCAGAATGTGCCCAGCCTAGGTTTGCAATTTGTTAATAAAATTGATAGGTCTTTGTGACAAAATACCTATTTGGAAGCTAGAATGGAAACAGATAAGGATTATTTATTCTTTAAATCACACTCTACAATTTATAATTTCAAATAATAAAAGATATAATTTTATAAAACCTTGGAAAAGAGTTTGAGAGTTTCTTATAAAACATAAACTAGAATTATGAAATTCCATAAATCCATGCAAATAAACTAATATAATAACATAAAATCAAAGATCACAGATATCCAAGAAACAAACCATCCACATAAATCTACTATACAATAAAAAGTGCAACAATTTGGACAAATGTTGAGAAATTATGCCAAGTGAAAAAAAGACCCATTCTCACAAGGTTATCTATAGTATATTGTTTGTAGAAATGTTTTAATATATTAACATTAAAGTAACAGAAAACCAATTAGTACTTGCTTAAGATAACAAAAAATACCACAGAGGAATGAAGGCATAGCAGAACGGGATGATAATAAAATGCTGTGAAAATAGCCTCATGGAAAGAGAATTGCTATGTACCTAGACTGAGTTAATGACTGCACAAGCACGTGGTGAAACTGTGTACCATTTAGTACTCTCAAAAATGAGGACAGTCTCAATGGCATCACTGTTTTTATTAAAGCCAATACCTTGGTTGTGGTTGCACACCATATTTTCACAAGATCCCCTAGAAATATAAGCAAATGGAAAAAAATCAGGACAGTGAAAATAAAGGAGATATGTCAGCATTATTCCCTACATGTAGTTCTACAAAAATTTTCATAGACAATCTTAATAATTTTTAATTAAATGTATTATGAACACTATAATAAAAGCTACAATAAAGCTATAATGGAAATGTTGCCTTATCTGTGATACAAGTACCATATCAAATGTTTTATCTGAGATACCAGTATCCTTCTATACTGGTCACTGTTGTAATTCATAGGGTTCACACAGTGATCAGACTGTTGATGACTTTTTTCACGAGAAGTCTATATAGAACCTTCTGGTAGTAAGAAAGCTTGTTATCTGGAATGAAGTTTACTTGTTAGCACCAATTTTAGTTTTCCATGTCTTGTGACCTATGTATGTGGTGTCTTCAGCAATAGCATCTTATCATTGAATTCTGGTGGGCAGTCAAGACCAGAAGCAGTAGTCTATATTGTTTGTGTAATCTAGAACAGACATGGAAACTAGAATCCATGACAACTCTGACCTACATCTCAACAGGAGGCATTCCACAGCTGGCACTAGACTTTTGTTTGATGATATATAGGTTCTTAGAGGACCATTACTCCCTGTGTAGGATAACTCCACTTCAAGATTTCAATTACGTAAAACATACATACATACATACATACATACATACATACATATTACATGCATACATATGCATATCTATCTATCTATCTATCTATCTATCTATCAATCATCTATCATCTATGTATTTATTACATAGGTTTCTATATTGCTTTTTTCAAATATTCTAAATATTATCCATCTTCTTTCCCCTTATTCTGTCCTATCCTCCTGTCCTTCTCTGCACTTAAACCTTCTATCTCACTATTCTCTCTATTCCCTTCATATCATCTGTTCAACTATTTCTCACTCTTTTAAGATAATTTCTGCCCTTCCCTTCCAGTTATTCCTTTCTAGTTCCCTAGATTCTTTGAGTACTCCAGTTAAACACTAAATCTAAGTATTTGACACTAAAATACTCATATGTATGAAAGAGCATGCAATGTTTGTCTTTGTGAGTCTGGGCTACCTCGTTCAATATTATGCTTTTCAGTTCCATCTGTTTACCTGCAATTTTCATAGTTTCATTTTTCTTTGAAGCTGATAAAATTTCATTGTGAATAGTACCACACTTTCACTATCAATTTATCAATTTACTTACATCTAAGCTATTTCCATGTCTGTCTTGGTTTGTTTATGTTGCTGTGATAAAATTTTCTGACCAAAAGCAACTTTTAGAGGAAAGGTTTTATTTCAAATTATAACTTGAGGTCAAAGTTTATCATTTATAGAAACCAGGGAAGGTGCTCAAGTCAGAGCTAAAGCAGAAGTTATGGAGAAATGTTGCATACTATGCTTGCTCACTGGCTCATGGTCAGCTAGTTTTACTATACAGTTCAATCCCACCTGGCTAGGATTGCTGTCACCCATAGTTCATGTTTTCTCCCACATCTATCACCAATTAGTACAATCTTTCAAACATGGCCACAAAACAATTTCCTCAAGGTATTTTCTCTAGATAATGTTTCCTCTTCCTAGAATATAGCAAGTTGACAATAAAATCTAACCAGTAAAGTGTCTTAGCTATAGTGAACAAAGTGGCTGTAAACACAAATAAGCATGTCTCTCTATATTCAGACACAGAATCCTCTGGGTACCTGCCCAGGAGGTGGTATATCCTAGGTCATATGGAAGCTCCTCTTCCACATGTTGAGGAACTACCACACTGATTTCCATAGTACATGAGGGTTTCCAGTTACCTCAGCCTCATCAGTGTTTGTTGTAGTTTATTAATCTTAGCCATTCTGACTAGTATTAATCCATTAATGGACTTAGTATCAATACACCCTTTATGCCCATAGATTAGCTCTCAGACATTATGTGTTTCATTGTACAGTGGATGGTGATTAATGTAGTAAATAATAGTTTATCAAAGTGCAGAGAATAAGTGTCTTCAGTATGCTCACCTACAAATGGGGCAGTTCTCTTACCTTCCTCCATCAAGGATTAGAGACTATCAAGAAAGAGGTAACAGAAAGACTGTTAGATCCAAAGTTTAACAAGAACCAGAGCAAGAATGTACTTTGGATATTACAGGTAATCGCATGCATTAACTGACAGTTTCTGTCTCTGCCTATGTAAGAAAAGTACAAGATCAAGTCAATCAACATTCTAGCATGGAGAAAGGAGAAACACATGAACTCCTATCCCTAATTGAGGACTTATGGTTGTTGGAGGATTAAAAGTCAGATTACTCTTTCTCTTTCTTTCTTTCTTTCTTTCTTTCTTTCTTTCTTTCTTTCTTTCTTTCTTTCT
>NW_021617271.1:0-3263 GCF_004785775.1 Grammomys surdaster | reverse complement strand
TCTAAGTTCCTATAAAAAGTTTTACTTGTAGCCAGGGTGGATAACTCTATCTAGGTCCTATTGTAACAAGGTCTATTGTGGTACACAAGGTCTTTCTGGCCTTCTCAAGGCTGAGGGGGGGAACAATTCCCCCTCCCCCCCCTTTTTTTTAAAGACAAGCAGTACCAGTAGCTGGATGGGGGCACAAGATTTACTTGGTTTCCAATTATCCCTTCTTGGGTAGAGTGGCCAGGGCTCACTTAGAGTGGTAGTTGGAGCATATTGAAGAGAAGTGTGGGTCATCCTGAAACCACTGGGGCAAATGAGGCATGTGGTAACTCTATTTCCCTCCACCATTACGCCCCACTGATTGTAATGCTTGATTCTCCTGTGTGTGGTTTCTCTCCCCAAAGGAAGACATCGATGAGTATGTTAAACTTGGCCATGAAGAGCAGCAAAGACGATTGCAGTCCATCATAAAGAAAATTGACTCGGACTCTGATGGCTTTCTCACTGAAAGTAAGGACTGCCTTGCACCACCAACAATGGAGAAAGCCCTTTGTAGGAGAGTAATGTACACTGTAAAACTGTTGTCTGTTGAATTCTACTAGATTGCAAGTGTATCAACAAACCTAAAAGTGCTGTGATATAGAAAGTAGGTCTTATGCCTGGAAGGTAGGCCGTGAGTACAATCAGTGCTTTCTTTAGTGATAAGTAAACATTACCAGCCATGAGAGGATAAGGTTGCCGGTCATACCTTGAGACATGCTCTTCCTTACATCAGTTTTCTCATTGTCCACAGTATGGTTCATTTTAGAGACATTTTCCCAAACCCTTTTAAGCACATCACATGATACAGTGCCCCTTTGGTATGTAGAATTTTAAGAATCTGACTTTATTAGTTTATTGCAACAATGAGCAAATAGAAAACATCCTATTGCATGTGAATTATATTGCAACATTTTTTAAAAAGTTGGTGCTGATGGGAGATTAGAACCAGCTTATCCACCTCTTCATAGAGATGAAGAAAGTCGAGTACAGGAGGGAAAACCTTATTTTCAAATGAATGGCATGCCGGGCAGTGGTGGCGCACGCCTTTAATCCCAGCATTTGGGAGGCAGAGGCAGGCGGATTTCTGAGTTTGAGGCCAGCCTGGTCTACCGAGTGAGTTCCAGGACAGCCGGGGATACACAGAAAAACCCTGTCTCAAAAAACAAAAAACAAAAAAAAAAAAAAAAAAACAATCAAATGAATGGCACACCCAGGAGTGCAATTCAGCTCTTAGTCTTAACTCAATTTTTAATGTTCTTCTTTCAAAACAACCAAAAACAAAAGAGTGCTCTTAGGTATATTCTTAGGCAGAAATGGAATATACAGAGTGTAAAAGAATGTTTTAAGTAAATTGCTAGCAATTTCCTCCTCCCTGTTTGATTCAAGTGATCTATCAATAGTCTATGCTATAGGTATTCTGGGTTGATCTTTTGAAGGCTTGGACATCTGTCATTGTGACAACAAGCTGCTTGTGGTGTCCTTCTTTAAATGTTGTTCAGCATCCAGATAATGAAGTTCCAGAAGAGGGAAATACAGTATATGCTGTCAATAAGTGGTCACATTGGTGCCCTCAGGTTTGTTCCTGTTAAACCATGATGAAACTCCTTTTTACAAGTGGAGTTGATCTACAAGACTTTAGTGCTTTTTGGGATCTAGATGTGCTTAGTCTGAACTTCATTTTACAGGTAAAGAGCTTGAAAGGTAAACAAACTATCGTTTAGGGCCAAGCTGTAGTATGAGTCTGTGCTGCTGGTCCCTGTTACATTCTGTTTCCTACTGTGCTCCACTAAATTCTTTAAGGAGAAAGACTTGTGGTGCTTAAGGAAACACAAACCTCTGGAGGACCCTTAAGAGAACTTTACTGATTTGAGTTTTCAGGGCCAGGGCTGGAGTCTAAAGCTGGGCCCAAAGGCCCTGAGGCAAACTTAAACCAAGGAGTGAAGACCAGCTTGAGCAATAGGGAGAGACCCACTTTAAACATAGACGTTCTTAAGTGGTAACAAAGCACCATCGTTACAGCTCTGAAGCCAAGAGCAGGTGAGGCTCTATAGACTCTTAGCTATGAGACCTTAGGCCTTTCTGAACCTCAGTTTTATTAACTGAAATACTGACGATTGTAAGTTGGTCCAATGGATGGTTGCATAATAAATATATTAGGGTTTTGGAGTGGGGTAGACATCATCTGTGGATGTCTGTGTACCTGAGGCCTTACAAGCCAGCAGAGAAGCAGCAGTCTTTAACCCTAGTGGTGCATTACCTCTAAACCAAGTGCTATAAACTCATGCTCTTTTTGCCAATCAATATTTGTTGTAACTGCCTCATCTATCTCCTATAATTCAGTGTAATAATTGCCTCTATGAAGAAAGTGTTAATCTAACAATGGGCATTTGAAATTTTTTAACTTGTTCTCCATGCCTTCAGGTACCAAGAAAATAATGGCAGTTATACAAGAAAGGCAGAAATTATCACTGCTGCTTTCTTAAAAGTTCTTCCACATGTTATGATGCTTAAAAGAACTCTACCAAAACAGCACTTCTCTGCCTTCAGGGGCCTGACTACTGTTTACAATTTAAACCATGTCTACTAACACATCTTCATTAAGCTGTGACGGACCCAACTATAATCAATTCCAACACTCAGAAGACAGGGGCAGTAGGATTCTGAGTTTGAGGCCAGTTTGATCTATGTAGTAAGTTCTAGGCCAATCCAGGTACATAGAGCTTATCTCAAAAAAAAAAAAAAAGCACATACTATGTGTGTGTGGAAAATATATACGCACATGCATATTTTTTTAAACTCAAAGTTAAAGAAAAAAAGTTATAGTAAAGCTTTTATAAATAATGATTTTTTTTCTAAAGCATAGTAAGGTAAATAACCATTCAAATCTTATGCATCTTAAGAGACATGATAATTCCAACATCCTTGGACTCTGCATGCTCTCCCACCTCCTTATTTTCATCAATACTCTTGGGCCAGTTTTCAGATTTTTCAAACACTGAAGTTACTTTTTCAAGAACAGTTACAAATCATCACTCAGATTGGAATTCTTGTGAATATTCTTGTGTTCTGGGAAATTCTTATAGATGAACTCAGTCAGTGGATTTAGATGTCTTTTAAGCACTATGCTATGCAAGAAGCCAAAGAGCAGTTTGTCAAATATGATAAGAACAGCGATGGTGCCCTTCCGCCCCTGCCTGGTCCTTTGGGCTGGGGCAGACACAGAGTTGGTCTGC
>NW_021617270.1:0-8734 GCF_004785775.1 Grammomys surdaster | reverse complement strand
CTAGAAAACAGAGGGTTTTGTTAAAAATCATGCCATGGTATCACAGTAACTTTGGATAGAGATCTTGAGAATACTGGCTCTGAAAAGCTTTGTGTTTATGCATGATAGTATACAACTTTAATCCCAAGAGAGAGAGGCAAGGTAATTTCTGAGTTCAAGGGCAACCAAGAACAAAGAAAGAAAAGAATAGTCTTCTTTATTTGGTAAAGGTAAAGAAAAGATTAGTTCCAAGCAAGGTGGTGCACAAATCAAGTCTATGAGTCAAGCAGATCTCTGGGTTCAGGGTTAGTCTACAGATCATGTTCCATGACAGCAATACTTAGGCAGTGAGCAAACCATTGAGACTAGGTTGCTGGGATAAATGCCATTGAACTAGGGGCCCTGTTCCAGCACCAGCAACTGATAGAACTTGGAAGTTTTGGGCATGTTGCTATGGCTATAGAATCCAGAATAGTAGAGTTTACTTGGATAGCTGAATCAAGTTAGTTTGAGCTAAGAAATTGCCAGTGACTTAGAAAATTTCATCGTTGATGTATAATATATTGGAAGTATTTTATGAGAGCACCAAGAAGCTGTGTTCCAGAGATAGCCCTCCTCCAGGCAGCCAGATAATTTGTAAGAATCTTCCAGGTGGTACTGAAGGAATGAAGGGATCAGAAGAGCAGTTGAGGCCTGGTCCTGTGAGTGGCTAGGTAAGGCCATTGGGGAAATTGCTGCTTCAGTGTCTGTTGAAGTCCAAGGACTGAAAGGGGTTATACAATGAAGTTGAGGAATGATACCAGGAAAACTGCCTAGGAGAGGCTCATGGTAAAAGTGCTGCCTTGTGGAAGCAGAAGAACTGGGTGTATTTGAGAGTTCAGTAAAATGGGATGACCACAAGGAAGAGCAGCAACAGTGGAGTACTATTGGCAGGAGCTTATGGTCACACAGAAACTAGAACTGAAAGGTGAAACCCAAGATCTTTTTGTAAGATCTCAGAAGTTCCTCAGTGAACCCTGTGGGATGCCTGTTGTGGAAAACAGCTATCAGGGAATGGAACCAGCACAAGACAAAGGTGACAGTTTCTTTTATACAGCACAAGTGGATTATAGTTTGCAAACCTGAAAAGAGTTGGACATCAATAAAGTCAATGCAGGAATTGAAATTTTTGCAGTTGGATTTTTGGCTTCATTTGAAGGAGTATCATCACTGTGAAGTTTTGAAATGTTTATATATTCTCTATGATGTTGTACATATGTGATCTGATGTTAAGCTTTTATTTGATGCTGGAATGAATTTTAGAGAGTTCAGGAAGAGGAAAGGACATTTAGGATTCTGAGCTTTATTGAGTCTGGACTAGACTATGGATATTTTGGCATTGGATAGTTTCTAAGGTCCTTTGGCTTGATATAGCTCCCATAATATCTCTCTCTCTTTTTTTTTCTTTCTTTCTTTCTTTTTTTTTTCTTTTTTTTTTTTTACAGAGGCAAGTTAGTGCCAGGGAATGGTTGTGATTGTTCACTATGCTTAGCCTACATGAATTTAGCACTAATCAGATATGTGGCCTTACTGAGGATGGGGTCGCTTTGTCATAGGAAGTGTGTCACAATGGAGGATTCATGAAAATCTCAGATCAGGCCACCTTGGTTAAAACCATCCTCCTGGCAGCCCGTGGAAGAGAATAACCTGCCTTCCTTGGCGCCTTTAGTCCTAGGTCATGCTGATTGGTGTCCGAATTTCTGCCATCGTTAATAGAAGGAATCTTTAATTTGTAAGTCAGCCCAAAATGACTGTCATCTTCACTAAGTGTTGTCTTACTCATGGGGTCTCTTCACCGTCATGAATCATTAAGAAACATAGAAAGGGGTACCAGAGACTGGGTTTTCATTGTGATAGGTCTATCCATGTTTTTGTTAGTAGGAAATTCGATTCAGGCAGTTTGGATGCTTTAAATGGACCTTAATATGCTGAACTATTAGCAGCAGGGCAGAGAGTGGTGCTAAGAGTGATTTTAAATAAGAGGGCTTGGCACAGTAGATTTCAGATGAGAGGAGTATTAATATGAGGCTTAGAAAATACCTTTTGGTATTTTGGTGAAGAAGAGGGCTTCCTTGTGTGCTTGTCTTAAGAGTTTTGTGGAGGGTAATTTAAAGAGATATAAATTAATACCATCAATATTGGGAGCATCTAAGAGACCTAGATTAGACTTTGTTATGTTGTTCACTCTTATGGGAAACATTTCAAGAAGTAGAGTAAAATGGAAAAAAAAAGCCCAAAATGGAGGGGTTCAAACATAGTGTTCACAACAGGGTATCAGGAAGTAGAAGGGTGTTAAATCATGTATCCAAAGATACTAAATAGAAGAAACTTAGAATTGACCAGGGGGAAATATCCTCCCCAGCTAGGGATTCTCTTTGTAGATTTTCAGTTGAGAAAGGGATGGTTTGTATCATAAAGGCCTTTTAATGCTGCAGTTATTTTTTTTTTTCATTTGGACAAATGAAGATAAGATTCTGATTCAAATGGCCAAGAGATGGATGGGGATGGTTGATGTCAGTTGTCAACATGACTGCATATGTTGTGAATTAAAATCCATAAATGGGAGAAAAATCAGAGATCCAGATCATAGGCTAGAAAACAGAGGGTTTTGGTCCAAATCATGCCGTGGTATTACAGTAATTTGGATAGAGATCTTGAGAATACTGGCTCTGAAAAGCTTTGTGTTTATGCATGATAGTATACAACTTTAATCCCGAGAGAGAGGCAAGGTAATTTCTGAGTTCAAGGACAACCAAGAACAAAGAAAGAAAAGAATAGTGTTCTTTATTTGGTAAAGTTAAAGAAAAGATTAGTTCCAAGCAAGGTGGTACACAAATCAAGTGTGTGAGACAAGCAGATCTCTGGTTTCAAGGTTAGTCTACAGATCATGTTCCATGACAGCGTTACTTAGGCAGTGAGCAAACCATTGAGACTAGGTTGCTGGGATACACGCCATTGAAATAGGGGCTGTGTTCCAGCACCAACAACTAATAGAACTTGGAAGTTTTGGGCATGTTGCTATGGCTTTAGAATCCAGAATAGTAGTGTTTTCTTAGACAGCTGAATCAAGTTAGTTTGAGCTAAGAAATTGCCAGTGACATAGAAAATGTCATCGTTGAGGTATAATATATTGGAAGTATTTTATGAGAGCACCAAGAAGCTGTGTTCCAGAGATATAGCTCCTGCAGGAAGCCAGATAATTTGTAGGAATCTTCCATGTTGTACTGAAGGGATTAAGGGATCCTGAAGAGCAGTTGAGGCCTGCTACTGTGAATGGATAGGTAGGACCATTGGGGAATTTGCTGCTTCAGTGTCTGTTGAAGCCCAAGGACTGAAAGGGGTTATATAATGTAGTTGAGGATTTGTACCTTGAAGACTGCATAGGAGAGGCTCATGGTGAAAGTGCTGCCTGGTGGAAGCAGAAGAACTGGGTGTATTTGAGAGTCCAGTAAAATGGGATGACCACAAGGAGGAGCAGCAAAGGTGGAGTACTATTGGCAGGAGCTTATGGTCACACAGAAACTAGAGCTGAAAGGAGAAACCCAAGCTCTTTATGTAAGAGACCAGATGACCCTCAGTGAACCCTGTGGTATGCCTGTTGAGGAAAGCAGCTATCAGGGATTGGAACCAGCACAAGACAAAGGTGACAGTTTCTTTCATACAGCACAAGTGGATTATAGTTTGCAAACCTGAAAAGAGTTGGACATCAGTAAAGTCAATGCAGGAATTGAAGTTTTTGCAGTGGGATTTTTGGCTTCATTTGAAGGAGTACCATCACTGTGAAGTTTTGAAATGTTTATATATACCCTATGATGTTGTACATATGTGATCTGATGTTAAGCGTTTTTTGATGCTGTAATGAATTATGAATATTAGAGAGTTCAGGAAGAGAAAAGGACATTTAGGATTCTGAGCTTTGTTTAGGTTGGACTAGACTATGGGTATTTTGGCCTTGGATAGTTTCTAAGGTCCTTTTGCTTGGTATAGCACACATAATCTTTTTTTTTTTTTTCAGAGACAAATTAGTGCCAGGAAATGGTTGTGATTGTTTCACTATGCTTAGCCTACATGAATTTAGCACTAATCAGATATGTGGCCTTACTGAGGATAGGGTTGCTTTGTCGTAGGAAGTGTGTCACAATGGAGGATTCATGATAATCTCAAGTCAGGCCAGCTGGGTTAAAACCATCCTCCTGGCTGGCAGCCAGTGGAAGAGAATAACCTGCCTTCATTGGCACCTTTAGCACTATGTCATCCTGAATGGTGTCCGAATTTCTGCCATCGTGTTAATAGAAGGAATCTTTAAGTTGTAAGTCAGCCCAAATTGACTGTCATCCTCAATAAGTGTTGTCTTACTCTTGGGGTCTCTTCACTGTGATGAATCCTTAACTAACATAGAACTGGGTACCAGAGACTGGGGTATCTTTCTGATAGGTCTGTCCATGTTTTTCTTTGTAGGAAATTTGATTCTGGCAGTTTGGATGCTTTAAATGGAGCTTAATATGCTGAAGTATTAGCAGCAGGGCAGAGAGTGGTGCTAAGTTTGATTTTAAATAAGGGGGCTTGGCACAGTATATTTCAGTCGAGAGGAGTAGTAATATGAGGCTTAGAAAAAAATCTTTTGCTATTTTGGTTTATATTAGAGCTTCCTTGAGCGCTTGTCTTAAGAGTTTTCTGGAGGGTAATTTAAAGAGATGTAAATTAATACCATTAATAAAGGGAGCCTCTAAGACAACTAGATTAGACTTTGTTATGTTGTTCACTCTTATGGGAAACATTTCAAGAAGTAGAGTAAAATGGGGAACCAAAAGCCCAAAATGGATGGGTTCAAATATAGCGTTCACAACAGGGTATCAGGAAGTAGAATAGTGTTAAATCATGTATCCAAAGATACTAAATGGAAGTAACTGAGAATTAAAAAGGGGGAAATACCCACCCCAGCTATGGATTCTCTTTGTAGATTTTCTGTTGAGAAAGTGATGGTTTATATTATATAGGCCTTTTAATGCTGCAGTTATTTTTTTTTCATTTGGACAAAAGAAGATATGATTCTGATTCAAATGGCCAAGAGATGGACGGGAATGGCTGCTGTCAGTTGTCAACATGACTATATACATTGTGAAATAAAATCCATAAATGGGAGAAAAATCAGAGATCCAGATCATAGGCTAAAAAACAGAGGGTTTTGGTGCAAATCATGCCATGGTATTACAGTAACTTTGGATAGAGATCTTGAGAATACTGGCTTTGAAAAGCTTTGAGTTTATGCATGATAGTATACATCTTTTATCGCAAGAGAGAGAGGCAAGGTTATAACCAAGTTCAAGGCCAACCTAGAAAAAAGAAAGAAAAGAATAGGTTTCTTCATTTCGTTAATAATGAAAATATTAGTTCAAATCATGGTGGTGCACAAATCAAGTGTGTGATACAAGCAGATCTCTGGGTTCAAGGTTAGTCTAGAGATCATGTTCCATGACAGCAATACTTAGGCAGTGAGCAAACCATTGAGACTAGGTTGCTGGGATAAATGCCACTGAACTAGGGGCCATGTTCCAGCACCAGCAACTGGTAGAACTTGGAAGTTTTGGGCATGTTGCAATGGCTTTATAATCCAGAATAGTAGAGTTTACTTAGATAGCTGAATCAAGTTAGCTTGAGCTAAGAAACTGACAGTGAGTTAAAAAATGTCATTGTTGAGGTATAATAAATTGGAAGTATTTTATGGGAGCATCAAGTAGCTGTGTTCCAGAAATAGCCCTCCTGCAGCCAGCCAGATAATTTGTAAGAACTTTCCAGGTGGTATTGAAGGAAGGAAGTGATCCTGAAGAGCATTTGAGGCCTGGTCCTGTGAGAGGCTAGGTAAGGCCATTGGGGAAATTGCTGCTTCAGTGTCTGTTGAAATCCAAGGAATGAAAGTTGTTATACAATGAACTTGAGGATTGGTACCTTGAAGACTGCATAGCAGAGGCTTATGGTGAAAGTGCTGCCTGGTGGAAGCAGAAAAACTGGGTATATTTGAGAGTCCAGTAAAATGGGATGACCATAAAGAAGAGCAGCAACAGTGGAGTACTATTGGCAGGAGCTTATGGTCACACAGAAACTAGATCTGTAAGGTGAAACCCAAGTTCTTTTTGTAAGAGCCCAGATGATCCTCAGTGAACCCTGTGGGATGCCTGTTGAGGAAAGCAGCTATCAGGGATTGGAACCAGCACAAGACAAAGGTGACAGATTCTTTTATACAGCACAATTGGATTATAGTTTGTAAACCTGAAAAGAGTTGGACATCAATAAATTCAATGCAGGAATTGAAATTTTTGAAGTTGGATTTTTGACTTCATTTGAAGGAGTATCATCACTGAAAAGTTTTGAAATGTTTCTATATACCCTATGATATTGTACATATGTGATCTGATGTTATGCTTTCATTTGATGCTGCAATGAATTTTAATTAGTTCAGGAAGAGAAAAGGACATTTAGGATTCTGAGCTTGGTTGAGTCTTGACATGACTTTTGTTATTTTGGCATTGGATACTTTCTAAGGTCCTATGGCTTGGTATAGCCATCATAATCTCATTTTTTTTTTTTTTTTTTGCAGAGACAAATTAGTGCCAGGGAATGATTTTGATTGTTTCACTGTGCTTAGCCTACATGAATTTAGCACTAATCAGATATGTGGCCTTACTGAGAATTGGGTTGCTTTGTCATAGGAAGTGTGTCACAATGGAGGATTCATGAAAATCTCAGGTCAGGCCAGCTTGATAAAATTATCCTACTGGCAGCCGGTGGAAGAGAATAACCTGCCTTCTTTGGCACGTTTAGCACTATGTCATCTTGAATGGTGTCCGAATTTCTACCATCCTGTTAATAGGAGGAATCTTTAAGTTGTAAGTCAGCCCAAATTGACTGTCATCCTCAATAAGTGTTGTCTTACTTATGGGGTCTCTTCACTGTGATGAATCATTAGCTAACATAGAAGAGGGTACCAGAGATTGGGTTATCATTGTGATAGGTCTGTCCATGATTTTGTTTGTAGCAAATTCAATTCAGGCAGTTAGGATGCTTTAAATGGAGATTAATATGCTGAAGTATTAGCTTCAGGGCAGAGAGTGGTGCTAAGAGTGATTTTAAATGAGGGGGCTAGGCACAGTAGATTTCAGATGAGAACAGTATTCATATGAGGGTTACAAAATATCTTTTGGTATTTTGGTGAAGATTGGGGATTCCTTGTGTGCTTGTCTTAAGATTTTTCTGGAGGGTAATTTAAACACATGTAAATTAATACCATTAGTAAAGGGAGCCTCAAAGAGACCTAGATTAGACTTTGTTATGTTTTTCACTCTTATGGGAAACATTTCAAGAAGTAGAGTAAAATGAGAAATCCAAAGCCCACAATGGAGGGGTTAAAATATAGTGTTCACAGAAGGGTATCAGGAAGTAGAATGGTGTTAAGTCATGTAACCACAGATACTAAATGGAAGGAACTGAGAATTGACCACGGGGATTTATCCTCCCCAGCTAGGGATTCTCTTTGTAGATTTTCAGTTGAGAAAGGGATGGTTTATATTATATAGGCCTTTTAATGCTGCAGTTATTTTTTTTTCATTTGGACAAAAGAAGATATGATTCGGATTCAAATGGCCAAGAGATGGACGGGGATGGCTGCTGTCAGTTATCAACATGACTACATATGTTGTGAAGTAATATCCATACATGGGAGAAAAATCAAAGATCCAGATCAAGAGCTAGTAAACAGAGGGTTTTGGTGCAAATCATGCCGTGGTTTTACAGTAACTTTGGATAGAGATCTTGAGAATACTGGCTCTGAAAAGCTCTGTGTTTATGCATGATAGTATACATCTTTAATCCCAACAGAGAAAGGCAAGGTAATTTCTGAGTTTAAGGACAACCTAGAGCAAAGAAAGCATAGAATAGTTTTCTTTAATTGGTAAAGATAAAGTAAAGATTAGTTCCAAGCACGGTTGTGCACAAATCAAGTGTGTGAGTCAAGCAGATCTCTGGTTTCAAGGTTAGTCTACAGATCATGTTCCATGGCAGCAATACTTAGGCAGTGAGCAAACCATTGAGGCTAGGTTGCTGGGATAAATGCCATTAAACTAGGGGCTGTGTTCCTGCAACTGATAAAACTTTGAAGTTTTGGGCATGTTCCTATGGCTTTAGAATCCAGAATAGTAGAGTTTACTTGGACAGCTGAATCAAGTTCGTTTGAGCTAAGACATTGCCAATGACTTCGAAACTGTCATCGTTGAGGTATAATATATTGGAAGTTTTTTATGAGAGCACCAAGAAGCTGTGTTCCAGAGATAGATCTCCTGCAGGCAGCCAGATATTTTGTAAGAATCTTCCAGGTGGTACTGAAGGAATGAAGGGATCCTGAAGAGCAGTTGAGGACTTGTCCTGTGAGTGGCTAGGTAAGGCCATTGGGGAAAATGCTGCTTCAGTGTCTGTTGAAGTCCAAGGACTGAAAGGGTTTATACATTGACCAGGCAACCATTATGAGCTAATGCCAGCTCCTTCACAATCTCTCCCCTCTCTATAACCCTACACCCCACCTCCACCATACCCCAGTCCTTCACCAACCACCACACAGCACTCAGGGGATGCTTTAATAACCTACATTCCTCCAAAGTACCCCAGTCACTTTCACTATGGATCCTTCTATCCCTTTCCTAGTACACACAAACCTGCGTATCATGTG
>NW_021617269.1:0-2021 GCF_004785775.1 Grammomys surdaster | reverse complement strand
GTTTTTATCACTATTGCTCTGTAGTACAGCTT
Source organism: Grammomys surdaster (assembly GCF_004785775.1). NCBI lineage: Eukaryota > Metazoa > Chordata > Mammalia > Rodentia > Muridae > Grammomys > Grammomys surdaster. The sequence goes on along the minus strand of NW_021617269.1, from coordinate 1,989 downwards.
GAGGTCAGGGATGGTGATTCCTCCAGAAGTTCTTTTATTGTTGAGAATAGTTTTCGCTATCTTGGGTTTTTTGTTATTCCATATGAATTTGAGAATTTCCTTTTCTAACTCTGTGAAGAATTGAGTTGGGATTTTAATGGGGATTGCATTGAATCTGTAGATTGTTTTTTGGCAAGATGGCTATTTTTATTATATTAATCCTGCCAATCCATGAGCATGGGAGATCTTTCCATCTTCTGAGATCTTCTTCAATTTCTTTCTTCAGAGACTTGAAGTTCTTGTCATACAGGTCTTTCACATGCTTGGTTAGATTCACACCAAGGTATTTTATATTATTTGCAACTATTGTGAAAGGTGTCATTTCCCTAATTTCTTTTTCAGTCTGTTTATCTTTCATGTAGAGGAAGGCTACTGATTTGTTTGAGTTGATTTTATAACCAGCCACTTTGCTGAAGTTGTTTATCAGGTTTAGGAGTTCTCTGGTGGACGTTTGGGGGTCACTTAAGTATACTATCATATCATCTGCAAATAGCGATATTTTGACTTCTTCCTTTCCAATTTGTATCCCTTTGACTTCTTTTTGTTGTCTAATTGCTCTGGCTAGGACTTCCAGTACTCTATTGAATAGGTAGGGGGGGGGAGAGTGGGCAGCCTTGTCTAGTCCCTGATCTTAGTGGGATTGCTTCAAGTTTCTCTCCATTTAGCTTGATGTTGGCTACTGGTTTGCTGTAAATTGCTTTTACTATGTTTAGGTATGGGCCTTGAATTCCTGATCTTTCCAAGACTTTTATCATGAAGGAACTTTGAATTGTGTCAAATGCTTTCTCAGCATCTAGTGAGATGATCATGTGGTTTTTTTCTTTAAGTTTGTTTATATAGTGGATTACATTGATGGATTTCCGAATATTGAACCATCCCTGCATTCTTGGGATAAAACCTACTTGATCATGATGGATGATTGTTTTGATGTGTTCTTGGATTCGGTTTGCTAGAATTTTATTGAGTATTTTTGCATCGATGTTCATAAGGGAGATTGGTCTGAAGTTCTCTTTCTTTGTCGGGTCCTTGTGGGGTTTGGGTATGAGTGTAATTGTAGCTTCATAGAACGAATTGGGTAGTGTTCCTTCTGTCTCTATTTTGTGGAATAAATTGAAGAGAATTGGTATTAGGTCTTCCTTGAAGGTCTGATAGAATTCAGCACTAAAACCATCTGGTCCTGGGCTTTTTTTAGTGGGGAGGCTTTTGATGACTGCTGCTATTTCCTGAGGGGTTATGGGACTATTTAGATGGTTTATCTGCTCCTGGTTTAACTTCGGTACCTGGTATCTGTCTAGGAAATTGTCCATTTCATCCAGGTTTTCCAGTTTTGTTGAGTATAGGCCTTTATAGTAGGATCTGATGATTTTTTAAATTTCTTCAGTTTCTGTTATGTCTCCCTTTTCAGTTCTGATTTTATTAATTTGGATACTGTCTCTGTGCCCTCTGGTTAATCTGGCTAACGGTTTATCTATCTTGTTGATTTTCTCAAAGAACCAGCTCCTGGTTTTATTGATATTTTGTATTTTTCTTTCTGTTTCTATTTGGTTGATTTCAGCCCTGAGTTTGATTATTTCCTGCCTTCTACTCCTCCTGGGTGTATTTGCTTCTTTTTGTTCTAGAGATTTTAGTTGTGCAGTCAAGTTGTTAGTGTGTGCTCTTTCCAGTTTCTTTTTGTAGGCACTTAGAGCTATGAGTTTTCCTCTTATCACTGCCTTCATGGAGTCCCACAAGTTTTGGTATGATGTGTCCTCATTTTCATTGAATTCTAAAAAGTCTTTTATTTCTTTCTTTATTTCTTCCTTGACCAAGTCATCATTGAGTAGAGAGTTGTTCAGTTTCCATGTGTACGTGGGTTTTCCATTGTTTTTGTCATTATTAAAGACCAGTCTTAGTCCGTGGTGATCTGATAAGATGCAAGGGATTATTTCAATCTTTTTGTATCTGTAGAGG
>NW_021617268.1:0-1741 GCF_004785775.1 Grammomys surdaster | reverse complement strand
GACCCCGTTGGCATAAGTGATAAATATTAAAAGTGTCAGATTAAATAATAGAGAGGTAAATAGGGAAGACATATGTTCTGTAAATAATGGCAAAGATGAGGTAGTAGGTAACTCCTCTATCCTTATTCTCGAATACTGCCAACTAGCATATGCCACTGTTGTTACACAGGATAGTGACAAGGGAAGTAACTAGTTACCACTATTAGTAATAATATCACTTTTAGAAGAATGAAAACATATTCTTTATAGTCAGTACATTCCTTCTTTATTCTAAGGAGAGCGTGAAGAACTGGACTTTGTAAGACCTAAAATCCATTGAATTTGTATAGATGAAAATATGAAGTTCACAGAGGATAGATCTCTTACATCAATTCTTGATGCAGCCTCAGTACAGAAACAGAGATCACATGGAGCAAATTTAAGAAAGTAATTGAGTATCTATATGAAAGCTAAGCATAACTAGTTCTGTTTCCAACATTAATGGCCCCAGAACCACCAGAATATACACAGTGATGGAAGGACTATCAGCAGACTCTGTGTTCATTTGTGTAACCACATTTGATAAAGTCATAAAAAATCATATCTTTCAATAAGATATAATTGTGCCACTGTGCTATGGAAACTGTCTGGGAGAGGGACGAATGTGATTGATAATTGCCTGAAGTTGTTTTATTCCTGAGCTTCCATACCTGTAATTGGGAGGCAGGCTGGGAAAAAAAATCTCTGTGCCAATTTAAATTGGTAATATACACTTAAGTCTCTAAAAGAATTTGGAGTTCTTTCTTGTTTTGCAGATTAATAACACACTACAAAAGACTCTTAGCATTGCTTTCCTCTTAAACCTCAATAGACTCAGGAAATATTCTTGATCACATTCACACTGAAAATACAAAAGCACTCACTGTGTATTCAAAATAGATCTGAAATACTCTTTCTCCACAGGCTGTTTTACTGCTTGAATAAAGAAGATACCGTCAGTTCCCAGGTTTCCATCCTTGTCTTCATTCGGCTTTATTTTCCAAAAGCACCTGGGAGAAATAAAACCAGCCACAAGGAGGGGGATGCTCAGGAGCAAGAAAAGTAAAATCAAAGTGAGCATAGTTTTCCTTCTCTGAGCCTGGGCAGAATGATTTGTGAAATGCCACACAGATCAGCAAATCAAACAGCTACCAATATATCCCCATGTACTCTTATCACTGTGTCCGAGGGAGATGCTACATCTACATTCCTAATTCAGTTTTTATATCTGTTTCTCACTCCTGGAGGAATCTTTGACACTCTCTCCTGAGGAGCTTCATTTGATGTCCACTATGCATGTGATAAACTTGGCTGATAAACATAGATGAGGGTGGTGTAGACAGATGAATGACATCATGCGTGTTTGTGGAAATTAATATCCCTGGAAAGATTCCACTTAGGGAAAATTTGGTCCTAGGACTGCCTCAAATCTGTTTATGTGAACTTGAAACAATTGTCAATGGATTTTGTTAGTGAATCGACCTTCAGGAAGGACTCATAAAGTCTGAGGTCATGGTTACACACTGATCATTGTGTCACAAATCCCACATCAAGTAAAAGCAGCCTCATGTTTAGAGCATTTGATGTCCACTGGGAATGCAGTATGAACAATGTTTCAGCAGTGATAAGTACATAATAGCTAAAAAAAAAAAAAAAAAAAAACCAAAAAACTGTGTTTACATTTTCTTGAGAATTAAAAATCATGACAAATCCAGAACTGTCC
>NW_021617267.1:0-3760 GCF_004785775.1 Grammomys surdaster | reverse complement strand
TCTCCTGGAGATGCTGACTTAGTAGGTGCTTAGAATTTTGGGCCAGAGGCCAGGGCCTGGTTGTCAAGGGGGCACGTTGGGATGGAATATTCATTCCTTCTTTGGCTATGTCCTTATCCTCAGCTCAGGGTGCTAGGTGGCATGCAGAAGAGATTATGAAGTAGGCAGCCAACCCCTATGGGCCTCTGAGGTGGTCAGATAACTGGATGACTTTGTGGGACAGCATCCACCAGAACTCATACTGAGGGGTACCTGAGATATCAACCTGTGTGCCCTGGTAAGTAGAGTTAGGTATTTGGAGTAGGTTTGGAGGGCTTCTCTCCACCTCCCACATCACTCCAGGCTGAGGCCAGGGAAACGAACACACAGAACATCCCATCCATTGCCCTAGATCCACTGCAGAGCCTCTTTCTGCTAGGTTGAAAGTCAGTATTGGGCCTAGTGTCCTATGGAAGGGGTTGGTTCCCCACTCCAACATGGTATGGCCACTCTTCCCTTCGCCTGTGCCCGGAGCAGTCTTAAAACACCATCCTTGTGCCCTACCAGCCAAGGGTCATCACGGGAGGGCCTTCTTGCCTGGCTGCCTTGACCAGGCAACTTGAGACAGATTGTCCAGGAACCAGGGAGTCTGCATCCCCAAGAAGAGAACTGGGTGTCAGTATTAGTGGACACCAGTGTGGGCGGTGTCAGGCAGGCACGTGCTGGAACAATCTCTGGGGCTGCCCAAGTCTCAGTGGCTTGGCTCAGCACTGAGTGGGCGGGGTCAGGTCCTTGTACTCAATTCTAGGAGTTTATTTTGAGGCTCTGCCTCTATGATCCAGATTGCCACAGAGCTGATTTGGAAGCTCCTTTGCAAGTACCTCCTCAAGCCTATTAGTGCTCAACAGTTTCCTGCAGCATCCTTCAGGGGCTGGCAGGTGCCTTGCAGTTGAGGAGTGCCTGTGATGGGTGACCCTTTCCTCTCTGCCATGCACAACTTTCTGTCTCCTGAAACTTAGGCACCCTCAACCATAATTCTGACCATTATTGGATGGATAGAGCATGAACACAGGCACATTCATAAACACATAAAAAACGCACACACTCAAACACACACACACACACAACCCAACAACATCCAACATCGAAAAACAAGTCTTTGGCATCACAGCCTCCAAGGTCCTGAGTAGAGTGCAGGCTGATATCTTAGGTTGCACACTTTCAAGGGACTTTTCTACACTGGCATCTGCATGCAGGGCTGCATCTGCGTTCTCGTGGGAGACTTGCCTTGCCCATCCCTGTTCACCAGAGTGATCCAGGTTCCTCTTGCTTTTGCTTTAGGCTCCCCACCAGCTGCCTCACAGGACTCCCTCACAACTGCCACCTCTCCTTTTTACTAACACACAGAGAATCAGGGTGTGGGGACAGGCTATCGCACTTCTCTAAGCTGTCTCAGCCTCTCAGGACTCAGTAGCTGTTGTGGCCACAGATCATTAACCAGTTAATGTCCTCCATGCCAACCCCAGCCCCACCTCACCCACTTCCTAGGTTTAGAGTTCTTTACTCTGGTTTGCCTATTTTTCTTAATCAAAATTCTCTTGCCTGAAACTGTTTTTCATGTAAACTTTTGAGCCCCAGGGCCTGTTAGAAAACCACTGAAGTCCCCAGAACAATTCAATGGTCTGGGAGGATCCCCTTCCTCCTATGCAAGCAACCTCACTGTGTCCCCCAAGGAGTCTAGGAGCCTAGGCAGTGTCTTGTTTCTGGCTCAAAGTGAGTAGAAAAGCCAGAGTATGCTGTAGTCTCAAGGGTGTCCAAAACAGGCCAGACTGCCAGGAAACCCTCCAGACTAGGGTTCTTGAAAGACTTCTGCCTCTGATGACTGACACACAAACAGGCAGCATAGTCATTGCTTCTCCTGAATATCTTACCTTCCCTAACATCCAGGGAGATTAGCCAAGATGAAGGCACAAAAAACAGATGACCTTTCCTGCCATGTCTAGGGATTTTTGGTGGAATAGACATGGTTATGGAATAAACAGATGGACAGTCTAGGATCCCAGAAAACAGGGAGACTAGAATGTTTCTCTGTCTCTGTGTCTCTCTCTGTCTGTACCTCTCTCCCATTCTCTCTCTCTGTCTCTCTGTCTCTCTCTCTCTGTCTCTCTCTCTCTGTCTCTCTCTCTCTCTGTCTCTCTCTCTCTCTTTGTCTCCCTGTTTCAATGTATCTATTGACTGTGTTTCCTCTAGACAGGAAAGTAGGCCCCTGATGGCCCTGAATAAGGTCCAGAGTTGGCCCAGAGTGTATAATTTCTTATGGTGTTGAGCTCCACAAAGTCTGGGAAGGCGAGGTTTGGATGTAGGGGAACCCCTTAAGGGTGTATATATGTCCAGGCTATAGCTCAGGTGAGCACAAGATGTAGGAGGCCTCATGGGTACAATAGGGGAGTTATTCCTGATTGTATTTGTGTGGTGGTAGATGGATGAGCAAATTGCTCAGTGGTAAATATTACAGAGGGTGGTAGGAACCATCCTTCCTTCGCGTTGCAGGTGGCCTCCCACCTAAGAGAACTCAGAGCAGGCCTGCCTGGAAAGAGAGCTCTCTTGGTTGTGTCAGAGCAGATGCCTCGAGGACACTTGGTAGGGAGGGAGAAGTGGAAAGCAATGGCAGGCTTCTCTCCTGGATTTTGTTCAAGGACTCTTCTTCTAGGAGCTGTGACTTAAGGGCAGAGCAGGGATGGACTTCAGGAGCTGCTCAGTGCCTATGAAAGGAAGGCTTTCTGGTGGACAGCAAAAAGCATTTCTCACAGGACCATGGGATACATCATCTGGTAAACTGAGAGACCCTTCTTCACTAGAAAAAGTACATGGAAGTGGATATATTGGCAAGCCACAAGCAGAGAGTAGGAGATGTGTCCACAAAAATACCTTACCTGTAGCTACTTACCTGTAGCTAGCTCGGTAAGTAGATAGGTATGTATTTACATATGTAGCTAGGTAGATAAATGGAAAAGATAGATAGATAGATAGATAGATAGATAGATAGATAGATAGATAGATATCCACTAGAATCCTTTCTGAGAGCTCTGAGTTTCATGTGTGTCTAGCCCCTACACAGATACGCAGGTTTGTGTGTACTAGAACAGAGACAGAAAGATCCATACTGAGAGTGACTGGGGGACTTTGGAGGAAGGAAGGTTAGTAAAGTATCCCCTGAGTGCTGTGTCATGGTTGGTGAAGGGCTGGGGTATGGTGGAGGTGGGGTGTAGAGTTATAGAGAGGAGAGATTCTGTGGGAGCTGGAATTAGCTCATAATGGTTGCCTGGTTTCCTGGTTGCCTGGAGATGCTGACTTAGTAGGTGCTTAGAATTTTGGGCCAGAGGCCAGGGCCTGGTTGTCAAGGGGGCAGGTTGGGATGGAATACTCATTCCTTCTTTGGATATGTCCTTGTCCTCAGCTCAGGGTGCTAGGTGGCATGTAGGAGAGATTGTGAAGTGGCCTGCTAGCCCTTATGGGCCTGTGAGGTGGCCAGATAAATGGATGACTTTGTGGGGCAGCGTCCACGAGAACTTATATTGAGGGATACCTGAGATCCCAATCTGTGTGCCCTGGTAAGTAGAGTTAGGTATTTGGAAGAGGATTGGAGGGCTTCTTTTCACCCCCCCACCTCACTCAAGGTTCAGGCCAGGGAAGTTGAAGGTCTCACGAATACACAGAGCAGCCCACCCATTGCACTGGGTCCATTGCAGAGACTCATTCTGCTAGTTTAGAAGCCAGTATT
>NW_021617266.1:0-3063 GCF_004785775.1 Grammomys surdaster | reverse complement strand
CCCACCCACCCGGGAACCCCCCATCCCCTTACCCCTCCTCCTTCTTCTCCATGGATGTAACCCCTCCTACCCTCTCCACTCCCACTTCCCCACCCTCAAAATTCCCACCCCGTGGGGAGTCCAGCCTTCATGAGGTCAAGGATCTCATCTTCCACCTGTGCCCAGCAGGGCCCTCCACTCTTACATATTCAGCTGAAGCCCTGGATCCCTCCATAAGTGCTCCCAGGCTGGTGGTTAGGACCCTGGGAGCTGTGGTTGGTTGGTATTGTTGCTCTCCTCATGGTGCCACAAACCCTTTCAGCTCCTTCAGTCCTCACTCTAACTCCTCCATTGAGAACCCCATGATCAGTTCAATGGCTAGTTGTGAGCATCTGCCTCTGAGTATGTCAGACTCTTGAAGGCCTCTGAGGAGACATCCATATCAGGCCCTTATCGGCATGCACTTCCTGACTTCCACATCAGCATCTACCTTTGGTGACTGCACATGGGATGGATACTCAGGTGGAAAGGTCTTCAAATGGCCCCTCCTTCAGTTTCTGTCCCTCACTTTGTCTCCATATTTGCTCCTTGAGTATTTTGTTTCTCCTTCTAAGAACTGAATCACCCCCACTTGGTCTTCCTTTTTTATGAGCTTCATGTGGCCTGTGAGTTGCATCTTGGGCATTTCAAGGTTCTGGGCTAATATCCAATAATCAGTGAGTGAATACCATGTGAGTTCTTTTGTGATTGGCTTACTTCACTCAGGATGATAATTTCTAGTTCCATCCATTTACCTAGGAACCTCTCGAATTCATTGTTTTTAATAGCTGAGTAATACTCCATTGTGTAAATATACCACATTTTTTGAATCCAATCCTCAGTTGAAGGACATCTGGGTTCTTTCCAGCTCCTTGCTATTATAAATAAGGCTGCTATGAACATAGTTGAGCATATGTCCTTGTTATATGTTTGAGCATCTTCTGGGTATATGCCTAGGAGTGGTATAGCTGGATCCTCAGGTAATGCTATGTCCAATTTTCTGAGGAACCGCCACACTGATTTCCAAAGTGGTTGCAACATCTTGCAGTCCCACCAACAATGGAGGAGTGTTCCTCTTTCTCCACACCCTCGCCAGCATCTACTATCACCTGAGTTCTTAATCTTAGCCATTCTGACTGGTGTGAGATGGAATCTCAGAGTTGTTTTGATTTGCATTTCCCTGATGACTAAGGACACTGAACATTTCTTTAGGTGCTTCTCGGCCATTCGAGTTTCTTCCATTGAAAATTCTTTGTTAAGCTCTATACCCCATTTTTTAATAGGGTAATTTGGTTGTCTGGAGTCTAATTTCTTGAGTTCTTTGTATATATTGGATATTAGCCCTCTATCAGATGTAGGATTGGTAAAGATCTTTTCCCAATTTGTTGGTTGTCCTTTTGTCCTATTGACAGTGTCCTTTGCCTTACAGAAACTTTGCAATTTTATGAAGTCCCATTTGTCAATTCTTGATCTTAGAGCATATGCCATTGGTGTTCTGTTCAGGAACTTTTCCCCTGTGCCCAAGTATTCGAGGGTCTTCCCCACCTTCTCTTCTATTAGTTTCAGTGTATCTGGTTTTATGTGGAGGTCCTTTATCCACTTAGACTTGAGCTTTGTACAAGGAGATAAGAATGGATCAATTTTCATTCTTCTACATGTTGTCCTCCAGTTGAACCAGCACCATTTGTTGAAAATGCTGTCCTTTTTCCACTGGACAGTTTTAGCTCCTTTGTCAAAGATCAAGTGACCATAGGTGTGTGGGTTCATTTCTGGGTCTTCAATTCTATTCCATTGATCTTCCTGCCTGTCTCTGTACCAATACCAGGTAGTTTTTATCACTATTGCTCTGTAGTACAGCTTTAGGTCAGGAATGGTGATTCCTCCAAAAGTTCTTTTATTGTTGAGAATAGTTTTCGCTATCCAGGGTTTTTTGTTATTCCATATGAATTTGAGAATTTCCTTTTCTAACTCTGTGAAGAATTGAGTTGGGATTTTAATGGGGATTGCATTGACTCTGTAGATTGCTTTTGGCAAGATGGCCATTTTTATTATATTAATCCTGCCAATCCATGAGCATGGGAGATCTTTCCACCTTCTGAGATCTTCTTCGATTTCTTTCTTCAGGGACTTGAAGTTCTTGTTGAACAGGTCTTTCACTTGCTTGGTTAGATTCACACCAAGGTATTTCATATTATTTGCAACTATTGTGAAGGGTGTCATTTCCCTAATTTCTTTTTCAGTCTGTTTATCTTTCATGTAGAGGAAGGCTACTGATTTGTTTGAGTTGATTTTATAACCAGCCACTTTGCTGAAGTTGTTTATCAGGTTTAGGAGTTCTCTGGTGGAAGTTTGGGGGTCACTTAAGTATACTATCATATCATCTGCAAATAGCGATATTTTGACTTCTTCCTTTCCTATTTGTATCCCTTTGACTTCTTTTTGTTGTCTAATTGCTCTGGCTAGGACTTCCAGTACAATATTGAATAGGTAGGGGGAGAGTGGGCAGCCTTGTCTAGTCCCTGATCTTAGTGGGATTGCTTCAAGTTTCTCTCCATTTAGCTTGATGTTGGCTACTGGTTTGCTGTTAATTGCTTTTACTATGTTTAGGTAGGGGCCTTGAATTCCTGATCTTTCCAAGACTTTTATCATGAAGGGATGTTGAATTTTATCAAATGCTTTCTCAGCATCTAGTGAGATGATCATGTGTTTTTTTTCTTTGAGTTTGTTTATATAGTGGATTACATTGATGGATTTCCGAATATTGAACCATCCCTGCATTCCTGGGATAAAACCTACTTGATCATGATGGATGATTGTTTTGATGTGTTCTTGGATTCGGTTTGGTAGAATTTTATTGAGTATTTTTGCATCGATGTTCATAAGGGAGATTGGTCTGAAGTTCTCTTTCTTTGTTGGGTCTTTGTGGGGTTTGGGTATGAGTGTAATTGTAGCTTCATAGAACGAATTGGGTAGTGTTCCTTCTGTTTCTATTTTGTGGAATAGTTTGAAGAGAATTGGTATTAGGTCTTCCTTGAAGGTCTGATA
>NW_021617265.1:0-2317 GCF_004785775.1 Grammomys surdaster | reverse complement strand
TATGATTTTTAAATGCAAATTTCTCGTTTTTTAAAAATTTCTTTGATATCTCTTCCATTTCATTATAGTTTATTATTGACTGTGTAATATTTCTTCAAGGTTTCACAGTTTTTCCTGAATTTTTCACTTGCTTTTACCCAGTGTTTTCATTTTTATGAATTTTTTGCCAAGTAAATGTTCAATTTTATCAGGAAAAACTGTTTTAAATCACATTCCTTTACATATCATATGGTCTCCTTATCAATATTCTATATTTTATGAATTTTAAATGAAAATTTCTCCTTTTTCATAAATTTGTTTGATATATCTTTTGTTTGACTTTTCCACTGTGTTTTCAATTTCATGAATTTTTTTCCAAGTAAATGTTCAATTTTATCAGGAAAAACTGTTTTAAATCACATTCCTTTACAAATCAAATGGTCTCCTTATCAATTTTCCATTTTTATGAAATTTAAATGCAAATTTCTCCTTTTTTAAAAATTTTTTTGATATCTCTTCCGTTTCATTATAGTTTGTTATTGACTCTGTAATATTTCTTCAAGGTTTCACAGTTTTTCCTGAAATTTTCACTTGCTTTTTCCCCAGTGTTTTCAATTTTATGAATTTTTTGCCAAGGAAATGTTCAATTTCATCAGGAAAAACTGTTTTAAATCACATTCCTTTAGAAATCAAATGGTCTCCTTATCAATTTTCCATTTTTATGAATTTTAAATGCAAATTTCACCTTTTTAAAAAACTCTTTGATATTTCTTTTGTTTGGTTTTTTCACAGTGTTTTCAATTTTATGAATTTTTTGCCAAGTAAATGATCAATTTTATCAGGAAAAACTGTTTTAAATCACATTCCTTTACAAATCAAATGGTCTCCTTATCAATTTTCTATTTTTTATGAATTTTAAATGCAAATTTCTCCTTTTTTAAAAATTTTTTTGACATGTCTTCCATTTGATTATAGTTTATTATTGACTGTGTAATATTTCTTCAAGGTTTCACAGTTTTTCCTGAAATTTTCACTTCCTTTTTCCCCAGTGTTTTCAATTTTATGAATTTTTTGCCAAGTAAATGTTCAATTTTAGCACGAAAATCTGTTTTAATTCACATTACTTTACAAATCAAATGGACTCCTTACCAATTTTCTGTTTCTTATGAATTTTAAAAGTAAATTTCTCCTTTTTCATAAATTACTTTGATAACTCTTTTGTTTGATTTCTCAACAATGGTTTTAATATTATGAATTTTTTGCCACCTAAATCTTCAATTTTATCACGAAAAACTGTTTTAAAATACATTCCTTTACAAATGAAATTGATCCTTATCAATTTTCCATTTTTTATGAATTTTAAATGCAAATTTATCCTTTTTCATAAATTTCTTTGATATCTCCTTTGTTTGATTTATCCACAGTGTTTTCAATTTTATGAATTTTTTGCCAAGTAAATGTTCAATTTTACCAGGAAAAACTGTTTTAAATCACATTCCTTTACAAATCAAATGGTCTCCTTGTCAATTTTCCATTTTTTATGAATTTTAAATGCACATTTCTCCATTTTTAAAAATTTCTTTGATATCTCTTTTGTTCGATTTTTCCACAGTATTTTGAATTTTATGAATTTTTTGCGAAGTAAATGTTCTATTTTATCACGAGAAATTGTTTTAAATCACATTTCTTTACAAATCAAATGTTCTCCTTATCAATTTTCTGTATTTTATGAATTTTAAAAGCAAATTTCTCTTTGTTCATATCTGTCTTTGATTTCTCTTCCGTTTGATTATAGTTTACTATTGGCTTTGTAATTTTTCTTTAAGTTTTCACTATTTTTCCTGAATTTTTCGCTAGCCTTTACCACAGATTTTTCAATTTTATGAATATTTTGCCAAGTAAATGTTCAATTTTATCACAAAAAACTGTTTGAAATCACATTCCTTTAGAAATCAAATGGTCTCCTTATCAATTTTCATTTTTTGTGAGTTTTAAATGCAAATTTCTCCATTTTTAAAAATTTCTTTGATATATCTTTTGTTTGATTATAGTTTATTATTGAGTGTGTAATATTTCTTCAAGTTTTCACTCTTTTTCCTCAATTTTTCACTAGTATTTTCCACAGTGTTTTCAGTTTTATGCATTTCTTGCCAAGTAAACATTGAATGTTATCAGGAAAAACTGTTTTACATCACATTCCTTTACAAATCAAATGGTCTCCTTGTCAATTTTCTATTTTATTGAATTTTAAGTGCAAATTTCACCTTTTTTACAAATTTCTTTGATATCTCTTTTGTTTGATTTTTCCACAGTGTTTTCATAAAATTGAAAACACTGT
>NW_021617264.1:0-2466 GCF_004785775.1 Grammomys surdaster | reverse complement strand
CACTATGCAAAGTTAAAACATCCAGAGAGGTGTTAGAATTATGCCACATACCCTACAGTTGTCTTTAAACTTTTTCCTAATTATAATGATAATCATTGAAAATTTGAGAAGTAACACTACTCCAGTGATCTTTGTCATGACACTTGAGATGGCTCCTAACTCTTGAACCCTGAACCTTCTTCAGATAATTTGAATAGGATATAGAGCATCAATTCCTTGTTCCAGGCACCTATATAAATCAATTTGTATACTCAATACATTAATAACATTGTTTTGCTAGATGGTTAACAAAAATAGCTGTCTTCACTCCTTGTGCCAAAGCTATTTCAGAAGCAGTGGTGCTAGCAATTAATGAAATTAAAGTTGTTATACCAGCAATAATCAAGCCCACTACACTCTTGCTTGTACTTAAAGCCTGACTCACTTCTCCCAGCACTTTCAAGCTCTTTTCAGAGAATCAAGGTTTTCTAATACGCAGGGCAGTAAGACAAAAGCTGGTTCATAGACCCCCATAACAGAAATGTCAGGTTTCAACACAATAACACAATAAAAGTATACAATCAATGCAACTTACAATAAATAGTGTAGAAGAGATGAAACCAATTTTAGCTTGACAATTAAAAGAGTCTTAAAACATGTACTCACCCTTATTTGAAATCTAGATCCTGTCCCAACTTTATCTCTTGCTATCATAACATCGTAGAGAACTGCAGCTACCTTCTAAGTACGTCTCTGAAAATGTCCAGATCCAGCCTTCCAAACGAAGACTGTTATTTCCAATATTGGATTTATTTCTAGACCTGTGCATGATTGAGTCTGAATATCCGGTTACCTTTAAGAAAAATACAAGAGTCATTATAATTTCTCTTTTTGACTCTCTGTCCCACAAGGTCTAAAAATTTGAGGAACATGGCTTCATTTTTTTAAAAAAACTATTTTTCATAATCATGTGCACACCCATACACCACGTTACTTGTTATCTGGTAATCATTTTTTCTAGCACATTTACCATCAAACATTAATACAAAGCATATTAATTTTTTGTTATCCATAAGGTATATTGAATTTTACTATATGGGATTACTTTAATACAGCTGCCTTTTCTATTCATTACAAAATTATGGGAACTTCTCAATTTGACATTCCCTTTATTGGTATGCATATGTAAGCATCTAATGGTGCATTTCAATTAGCTGGCTTCCTTGATGAAAACCAGGGAATTTACTAACTCTGTTGGAGAACTGTTGAATATGAACCAAAGGGAAAATCAGTGTGCAGACTATGAGTATTTCATCATTTGGAATTTTCCACAAGACTTTGGAGTAAAGTGAAAATAGAAAGCTATATTCCTTGTTTCACACAGAGTCAATAACTTCATAGATCTGAAGACTTGGAGTGGGCCACAGGAGAAACATCAGTTGATATACTACAATTTTTCTTTTTTCAGGATATCAGAATTTTAAAATATAAGGTTCTGAAATAATAGCTCTGTAGTTAAGACCAACTGCTACTCTTACAATAGACCATCCTCAGTTACAAGCACCAAGATTTGAGAACTCTCAACTTCATGTAAATCTGATTATAGGGATCAAAGGCCTCTGGATTCCATGTCCAATTATGCCCACATGCGTTTTTACCCACAATACAGGAATATATTTATTAAATTTATTGTAGTATATACACATATATATAACTAAAAGTTGTAACTATATATAAACCATGGAATTTTCTGATTCTGTTTGACCATTTTTATAGCCTAGTTAAGTATAGCATGTATTCATTTATGAAAACTTTCTCCAGATTCAAGGATTTCTTTCTTTAATTATATATTTTATTGACTATTTTATTTATTTACATTTCAAATGTTATCCCCCTTACCAGATTCATATCCTCTATGGAGGATTGCCTTATCTGGCATCAGTGGGAAGGAAGGCCTTTGGTCTTGTAGAGGCTTGATGACCCAGGATAGAGGAATGCTATGGTTCTGAGACAGGAGGGGGAGGGTGGGGGTGGGGAGCTCCCTCAGAGAAGCAGGGGGATGAGGTAATGGGATAGGGTGTTCAAAGTTTTCTTTTAAACTGAGGGAAACTTCATTAATTTGATGAGAGTCTTATATAATATATTGTGTTCATATTCATCAAACAACTCTTTTTTGATTTACCCTAACTTCTCTCTCCATACAACTTAGTGTTCTTATTTTTTATTTATCAAACATGAGAAAGAAACTGATGCCACATAAACATTTCTTTTGGATTAATCAGTTTAGGAAGGAAAAATTTTAAATTGCTACAACATGAATGTTACATATAAAATATTACATGATGTAGTAAATACTGTGTGACACTCAGTGCATTGCGAGATAATACAAAATAACAATGTGCCTGAAATTATTAAGTAATGCTGGTTATAAGAAGAATGTTTATAGTCATATGTCTTGATGTCCTACATATCAATCTATAGATCATT
>NW_021617263.1:1309-2396 GCF_004785775.1 Grammomys surdaster | reverse complement strand
GAGGGAGAGGGAGAGGGAGAGGGAGAGAGAGAGAGAGAGGGAGAGGGAGAGGGAGAGGGAGAGGGAGAGAGAGGAAAAATACAAAATATGTGGTTCGAGTATTAAAGGGGCACCAGGAAATAAAGTGGAGCTGAGTCCTGTGTTCTAGGAGAAAGTAAATTAAGGGAGTGGAACTCTGGGGCAAGATTCTATCCAGTTAAATTTAGATCCAGGCCGGGTAGCACACACCTTTAATCCCAATGTTTAGGAGACAGGCCTGCAGATCTCTGAGTTCAAGGTCAATCTTATAGAGCAAGTTCCAGGAAAGCAAAGCTTACTCAGTGAAGGAGTTGGAAAACAGACCTCTCAGCTCCTCCTGCCCCATGCCTGCCTGGATGCTGCCATGCTCTTGCCTTGAGCGTAGTGAACTGACTCTCTGAACCTGTAAGCCAGCCCCAATTAAATATTGTCCTTATAAGAGTTGCCTTGGTCATGGTGTCTTTTCACAGCAGTAAAACCCTACCTAAGACATACCCTATCTACCCCCCCAGCCCCCCACTCACTCTAAATAAGTGGGAGAGAAAAGGCCCATCTGGTTTCCAAAGTGAGTTCTAGGTTAGCTAGGTTAGAATACTATGATCATGTCTCAAAAAAACAAAACAAAACAACCCAATAACAACAAAAGTAAAACCGAAACAAAGCAAACAAAGGAATATAAACAAAAACACGAATGTCCCGGGGGAGCATTTGAGAGTCTCTGAGCTTTGATTCTTTTTTTTTTTTTTTTTTGGGTTTTCGAGACAGGGTTTCTCTTTATAGCCCGGGCTGTCCAGGAACTCACTCTGTAGACCAGGCTGGCCTTGAACTCAGAAATCTGTCTGCCTCTGCCTCCCAAGTGCTGGGATTAAAGGCCTTTACCACCACTGGCCGGCTGTGAGCTTTGATTCTTAAAAGGTCTTTGTGTTATCAAATAAATAGGTATTTTGTTTTAAAGGTAGAAGATATAGTTCAATGGCTGAGTGCTTGCCTAAGAAATGCTGAAATAAAAAAATTTAAGAATTGAGAGAGAGAGAGAGAGAGAGAGAGAGAGAGAGAGAGAGAGAGAGAG
>NW_021617263.1:0-1299 GCF_004785775.1 Grammomys surdaster | reverse complement strand
GAGAGAGAGAGAGAGAGAGAGAGAGAGAGAGAGAGAGAGAGAGAGAGAGAACAGAGTTAAATAAAAGCAGGTTAAAAAAAAAACCGGCATAATTTGCAGTGGGAATTTCACTGTTAGAGTGACTCTGTCCACTGAAAGTAAACTTGGAAAACACCAAACATGTATTAAGTTACATTGGCTGCTATTTCACTTGATCATTTACAATTGTGACTGTCTATGTATCTCCCTGTTTCTTTACCCTAGGCTACAGTAATGGGAAACGCCAGAGTGGAGAACCACACGGAGTGCCACTGCAGTACTTGTTACTACCACAAGTCGTAGCTTCCGTGTACGCGCAGAGGGCTCTGCTGATGACTGCTGATCCGTGTGTTGGCACCGTGTGTCACCACCTCCTCCTCCTGTCCAGACTTCTGACACGCTTCAGTTACACACTGTCGCTTTACTGTCACGTCCCTTATACTTCAGTACAATCAGCAGTCTCTTCTCATTAGGGAGAAATGTAGTATTTACCAGAAATAAAGCCATTTAAATCATCAACCACAGGAGTGCTGCCTTCTTTAAAAGTAAAGCTGTTTGCTTTTGACAAGGTTTATCCAAGGGGATGAGCTCAAGGGTTGATTTGGGACCTAATGCACGCAGTGGTCTGACGCTGGGGAATCTGGCTTCCGTCTTACCTTCTACAAGCAAGCTGTTCATTCTGTCAGTGGGCTATCTATCACATAGTTCACTGGGGAAGGAAAAACGATATGGGAGTTCTATTTTTACTCAATTTTTATATCTCCTTTACATCTCTATTTTAATATATTACATCAAAATACAAATATACTATTATGATAATATACGCATATAAACTATAGATATATATGCCACAAATATATATATATTGTAGATATTTAAGTTGATGTGAAAATGTACAATCAAGAAACAAAAAGTTCCGGCGGTAGTGGCGCATGCCTTTAATCCCAGCACTTGGAAGGCAGAGGCAGGGAGATTTCTGAGTTCGAGGCCAGCCTGGTCTACAGAGTGAGTTCCAGGACAGCCAGGGCTACACAGAGAAATCCTGTCTCGAAAAAAAAAAGAAAGAAAGAAAGAAAGAAAGAAACAAACAAACAAACAAAAAGTAAAGTGTACTTCTCCAAGGATTGGAAAAAGCAGTCTCTCTATACTTGAAATTTCTGCTTGGTTTATGCCTTTTCAAAATAAAGTCATTCTCTGTTTGTCAGGCTGTATGGTTGGGAACAGGCATCACTGTCCTCCTTGGTGACAATTAGACATTGCTCTAAAATTCCAAAAGACCAG
>NW_021617262.1:0-4125 GCF_004785775.1 Grammomys surdaster | reverse complement strand
TAGCCCAAATTCTAAAGCCTGTAGAGGAATCCTGGATGGACTCTGGGGGACACCTCAAAGCAATATAGTAGCAAAACATCAAACAGGTAGGATTTGCTAGTGGGATGGTATATCTTGACCATCAACTCAGTTTGGTTTTGAATTAACTTTGAGACATACCTCTGAGTGTGTCTGTAAGTATATCTTGAGGGAGAACAAGTTACCCCAGGTAGATACCTTAATGCATGGACTCTCCCTTTACCCCTAACATGGGAAATAAGCCATGGGAAATCCTTACTTCCCCATACTCCCTTTGAATGTTTATGTCATTCATAAAATTCAGTATCATCAAAATTATGGAACTCACATGTTCTCAAAATAAATAAGGGTATGTTCTCTCCTGTGATGTACATGTACCACATCTTCTAAAAATAATCTTAAAAGTGTTAACACCACTACATGAAATTACATAGATGTTTTGATAGAATTTATTCAAAATTATTTGAGTGTGGCAGCACATACCTTTAGATCGAATACAGAGAAAGCAGAGGCATGTGGATGTGTATGAGTCTAACACAAGCATGCTCTACATAGCAGGTTATAGTGCTATGTAGCAAGGGGTTGTTTAAAAAAACCAAAGGGGAGGAAAAAAAGAAACAAGCAGTGGTAAAAGACTAGAACTTGAAAAGACACCTATACTTACTTTGAAACCTGATGTGCTAATATCTATCCATGTTACCCTTCTTTCTGTCCTTTTGGTGCAATTTGATTGAGCAGATAGTAATAGGCTTTGGAATCCTACAAAAGAATTGAACATACCACTGTGATCATATTTACAAAGAGTAGGTGCATCATATTGTTCCTAGGTGATGAGGACATTTGGATCAGTTTTTGTGGTAATATAATGCATTCTATTCTGTCTTCTTATTGTTGAGATACTGCCCAAGCAAAGTCCATCTGTTTGGCCTTATACCTCTCTGTGAACTTGATTTTGTTATGACTTTACAATTTATGCTATCAATCATTAAAGTTATTAAGTATTTCTGTACCTTCACTGTGTTACTGAAGACAATATGCTTGACAGATAAACAATAGATAAAAAAGCAGAAATCAAGGAAGCATAAGGAAAGAGAAAATAAACACATTTTGGTATTACAAAGCATGATGAGTATCAGACTATGGAAGCAACATCGGCTGCTTTGTTAATTATATGTTTAATCAAAAGTTGAAATAAAGAAAAGCTTAAATGAGAAGCATTTAGTTGGCATATAGTTTTCAAGATAGGATTTAAGCTTTTAAGATCAGAACACACTTAACCAAATGAGGTCATCTCTCCCCCTTCTTTCTTCTCCCACAGTGATGGGGATTGAGGTTAAGGCTTCACATGATCAACAATTGCAAGAATTGTTTGCTTTTCAAAAATATTCAAAGCTGGCTTCATAATAAAATATTTTCACTGACTAGGCATCTGCCTGTATGTAGTTTTTAGGCAGAGGCAGGAAGATTGCAGTTTTGAAGCCACCCTAGCTGACACACTGAGCTGTAGGCCCACCTGGGCTACAGAGTGAAAGCATACCTGAAAAGACCAAAATGGCCTCAGTTAGTAGTGTGCTTGCCTTGAATAGAGGAAACCCTGGATTTAATACTGAAGACCCCACAAAATGTGAGTATGACAATTCTTGTCATCTTTAACTACAAAGCAGATTTGAGGACATCTTGGGACATAGGAGACCATGCCTCAAAAAAGAAAAACCAAAGTAAACAAAAACATCAACAATGTACAGAAAAGTATCATCCAGCTATGGTGGTATTTCTCTGTATGCCAGTGTTCAAAAGGCTTCCTTGTATTGCTAGACCCTCAACCTAGAACTGACCTTAATACATGGATGTAATTAAAATGATATAAAAGCAATAAGAAAAAGGGGGGATGGGACAGGGTTTTCTAAGAAGGAGAAATGGGGAAAATGGACGGCATCTGAAATGTAAATAAATAAAATATCCAAAAGATGGGATAAGACAACAACAACAGCAAAAGAGATAAAAGAATCACAGTAAGTTTGAGGCCAGTCTTGTCTACAAAAGTGATGTCTAGTACAACCTGGGCTACAAAGCCAGACCTTATCTCAAAACAAGAAAGACAGCAGGGCCTGATGATAACCTTTAATTTTTATCTCTGTTAAGATGGGATAAAATCTCTAAAGCCATCTTATCTCTCCAAATGCCAGTTACCTTGATGTCAGCACTGAAGTTGTTGATCTTTTCCAGCCTGAATGTTCCAGATGAAAGTTGGCCCATCTTAGCATAACCTTTTCTGGAGACAATTTCATAAGCTCTTCCAGAGTCTCACCATCTCGAAGCAAGGCCACCAGTGCTTGTAGACATAAATGCCTCAGTCAGTATGTCATGTTATATTGGTCATGTCAAGCACTTGAGTGCTCTTTGTCTCTTTTTCTTTGAAACAAGCCCATGCTACTCCAGTCTCATGATCTCCCTGCCATAGCCTCTCAAATGCTGTGATTCCAGGTCTGCAGCTTTGTACCTTGTTTCAGTCTTTTGATACTTTTTTTGGTAATAGAGACCCAGTTTCCAGGACTTCAAACTCTGGGCTTAATACATGGCTCATTCAATAAAGGGCTTGCTGTGAAACCACAGGACCCAGGTTCAATTGCCAGTACCCATGTGACAAGCCAGGTGTGGGAGCACATGTTTGTACTCTTCAGAGCTGCAGAAGTGGAAGCAGGGGTTGGGTGAGGTGGGGTGGAGAGGGACTGGAGTTTGTGCCAGTCTTTGGGCATTCCTATTTAACAATATATCCAAATTATCAAGCTGCAGATTTACTGATAGAGCTTGTCTGAAGAAAAGCTTGGTCAATTGCTTGCTGTGAAAGTATGAAGATCAGTGCTTCATTCCAGTTCTCTTATAAACCTGGATGCAGTGGTGTTCACCTGTAACCAAGTCTTGGGGATGAGGACTCAGAAGGATCCCTGGGGCTCACTGGACACCTTGGATACCTGGATTAATAAGCTGGAGGCTCATGTACATAAACACACACACACAGAAACACACACACACACACACACAATCCTATGTTGGGGAGTGAGGAAAAACCTCTCTGTGTTTTTGTGACATCATAGTCAAATCAAATGTGAACTATCTGGTCAGCTATAGATAAAGAACAGTGGTGTATGGGTTTTTTTTAATAGCTCTGCATTCATACTAGGTACCTTCTGCTCAACTCAATTAAGTGCAAGCTTGACAATTTTCATGAAGAGAAAGTAAAACTCAACAATATACATCTTTCAAAAGAACAACTGTGTTCCATTACCTTCCTTCCTGCTTAATTAAATGTCAACAAACAAGCCAATCTCAATAATCTGCCACAGCAGTCCCAAAACCAGATGAGGTTTCCTTGCACACAGATCTTCCCCACCAATGTTCACAACATGACACCCAATGGGAGAAGCAGAGTTCAGTGCCAAGTTCAAATTTTCCTGCAAGACAGTGAAATTATGTACTTCTTGACCTTTTTCATCCCACATCCTGTCCAGTTCAGTCTTCACTGAAAATACCACTAAGTTGAGAAATTAATACGTTGTATTAATTTAATCCCCCCATATTTACAGAAAACAAACTACAGAGTTCAGTGTTAAGAAGCAAATCAACAATTTTCTGTCTCTCTCATATTCTTTTTGCAGCTTTCTATAGGTAGTGGATTCTTTCTTTTTATCTGGTTGCTTTCAAATTATGTAGATTGTAAAGTAAATATGTCAAGTAACCAAAGTAAATATGTCCATGTACATGGTGTTATTTTTCTAAAATTGCCTCAAGTGGAGTCCAGAAGCATATGGCATATATCCAGGTTTTGGAAATGACCCCTCTGTATATCTCTAGGACACTCCTGCCTGAATGGAACTTTACTGTAGTAATCTACTTAGTCAGTGGAAAACAAAAATGCTCCATCCTTTAAGCACACCACCTAAAGCTTAAATCATTTTGTTCATTTTGGTGATATCTTAACTCAATAAGCAATGAAAAGCACACAGGGCTTTGAGTTCAATATTGAGCAACACTTCAGTGCCAGTGTGAACTTCCAGCAAGTCCCTCAAGCACTTCTGAATCCCAGCTCATTGTCTAAAATATCAATGG
>NW_021617261.1:0-3931 GCF_004785775.1 Grammomys surdaster | reverse complement strand
TATCTCTATACCTGGGTAAAAAAAAATCTGAGCATAAGAGTGAAGGCCTGCAAAGTGATTTTTTAATTCATAAAAATCCAGCCATTTCTCTCAATAGCGGCTTTAAAAAAATCTCTACTCAGCTGGATCAGTCTATATAGTCACAGACAAATATCAAAATAATGACCAGAACAAAAGAAAGAAAAATAAATATCAAAACCTGAAACCAATGGAACAAAAAGCCCCAGAAAACAAAGAGCAAGATACAAAGAATCAATGAAAGCAAGAGCTGGTTCTTTGAGAAAATCAACAAGATAGATAAACCCTGAGCCAAACTAAATAAGGGCACAAGACAGTATCCAAATGACCAAAATCTGAAATGAAAAGGGAAACATAAGAACAGAAACAGGAAATTAAAAATTGATCATGTCTTACTAGAAAAGCTTATACTCAACAAGTCTGGAAAATCTAGCTGAAATGGATGATGTTATAGACAGATACCACATAGCCAATTTAAATGAAGAAATTGTAAACTATCTTAACAGACCCATAACCCCTATAGAAATAGAAGAAATCATTAAAAACCTCCCAACAAAAAATTCCACCACAAATGCAGACAGTGATTCTTGAACCTGGAATAAGTCTGCACAAATCATCTTTGAGGCTTTAAAGGCAGGTGATTATGGCTCCAACACTAGCACTTCCAGATACTTCCAAACATTTTCATCTACAGGCCCATGAAACAAAACTTACTGCAAAGGGTGTAAAACCACATATGTTAGGCAAATGGAATCACAGGGTACTAGACATGTCCAAGCTCTTGGACCCTGTATGGTCAGGCTGGTCCACTTGTCTAAGAGCTGTGGTGGCTACCAGTATTCTAGTGAAAGCAGCAGAGAAGTGAACTCTGGATTAGCACCTTATACTTACAGTCACCCCATGCACTTGAGGCTCTTCTCAAAGGAACACCTGAACCCTGGCTGTTTAAGGCATATGTGAAACAGTAGCAGGTCCTACTTCTGAACCATCTTGGAGTCAGATTTGAAAACCCCACTGGCATCAATCTTGCTACCATCTTGCCAGATGATGACCCACAGATGCTCATCAGTAACTGTATGAGGAAACAAACATGATGAAAGAGATCAGTCTAGACCTAATAGAAACCCCCACATTTCATGTAAGAGTCTGATACACTGCTCAAGATGGGAGGGAAATCTTCATTAAACATGGAACCAGGTACTCAGGGGCTTAGGCAGTTATTGCAACTGAAACGATTTAGACCCAAGACTTATAGCCCAATCTATGGTGAAAAGGAAGACCTGTTCTCAAATATCAGGAATGCCACGATGCTTTAGTTACTGCATCTGTGGATGTTATGATCTATAAGGAAAGAGGGCTTATCGCTGCTGACAGGAAGGACATTAAAAACAAAGAGGGATTCTTGGTTGTCCTCCAAATTATTGGCCTTCCTCCATGAGTTTCTTGGTTTCAATGGTGAGGACATAAACTTAATGACTCCTTCAAGGCCAGAGATAACACGGAAGAGTGCTGTGTGGAAACAACAGGACTGTGTGTGGAGGCCAGCATGAAGATATATGACCTATGTACCAAGTAGGAGCAGGTAGGATGCATGAAGCACCAGGGGCAGGTTTCCCTCATGTCTAACCATCAACACAGTCAAGCCCCTGGAACCATCCTCCAGCTCATCCAGGCACTCTCCTATGTCTCTTGTCTCCTATGTCTCTTGTTCATTTCTGGGATTATTTAAAAGACTTTCTGTGGAGTTAGCTTCTTTCAAGAAACTCCTGCTCAACTACAAGCTGTAGTTCATTAAGATTGACAGGGTGAACACACATTACATACCTACATGCCATTATGCTAGAGGGGTTCTGTTTGGGTGCCTCCTTGACAGGAGCACAGAACTTTGAGGGATGTAGTCAGGGACTCTAGCTCATTTGCTTTGTAGGGGTCACGAGAGGTCACAGGTAGGAAGCAATTATTAGAGCCCAGTGGAATTGCAATAAGAGTGGATCCCATTGTCTATTTTGTTGTTGTTGTTGTTGTTGTTGTTGTTGTGGGGTGGGTGTTGTATATTTTCTCTCCCATTGCAAAATTGTCTCTTAACCCAGCCTAGATCTTGGTTCACACTGACAGAGCCTGAGTAGCAGCTTCTCAGTCCTGGTTTTATGTCAGGGTTCCTAGGATTTTTTCCTGGAGCTTATATTCAGGAGCTGACTGGATGAACAGGGATGTGTGAAGAAAGGCTTCTCTCTGGCTGAGGATTAATAGGACAGATGTGAGGTTCCAAGAGAAAAGTGTCTCGAACTCTCTCAACCTAGTCTGCAGAAGAGGTTTCTCACTAAGCATTTTTGTCTCCGAGGAATAGATATCAGAGTCCTGGGTGTCACTTGAAACATCAGCATTTCTACATCAATGGTTCCTCCAGCACTGAGGTCTCCTTATAGTTTCCTGCTCACTCAGGATTTCTGGTGTGTCTATGGGGGGTGGGGATATGCATGTCTGTCCCAATTTGTATATTGGTGGGTGTGCTATGAGGCCAGTTAATTACATGTGGTTTTGCAGGCTGTCTGCAACATAGTCCCTTAAGCCCAGGACTCTCACTGTATCTGAAACTTCCTGTTTTGGTTAAGCTGTCTAACCAGCATCTTGGAATCTTCTGTCACCTCCCAGGCAGAGCTCCTGGTATTGTTTGGTCTCAGGTAACTGCTACAGTGGTAAATTACTCAAAGAGAGGAGGGCATGGTGGCTCTGTACACATTTTTACATAGTTTATTGTTTTGGGTTTTGTTGATGATGTTGTTGTTGTTGTTGTTGTTGTAAAAACCAGATAATTAACATGGAGGAAGCCAATGCTGTCTGTTTCAGGTGTCAGACACACAACATGGCCCTCTGAGCTTTCTTGTCATTAGGCTGAAATCCCTAGGGACAGAGAGGAGGGTGTTGGTGGGCCAGGATGGGTCTTATGCTACAAACCTTGGCTCCAGCTAACACACAGCTGAGTTTTCCAACCCAATAATACTTTATTAAACAAACAGAACCCATGTTCCCAACAATTAAAAGTGAATAATTTCATATTTAGCTCAGCCCACCCTTCCCTAAGCTTACCATTTGACCTCAGATAGCCCTTCCCAGTCCTTCCCTCATTCATTACAACTTCCTAACTCTGGGTTTGGAGGCCCAGCCATGTGCAGCACAATCATGAAGCAGACATGATATTCTTGGAACCAGAGAGAAAAATGGGGCACAAAGGTGTGCTCAACAACAGCTAGCTGCACACATGGCACAAAAGATAGCTCCAAGGATCTGGGTGGTCCTATTTAAATGGCCCTTAGCAATGTGAACACCAGCCTCTCATTCTAAGATGGGAGTATGAGGCACTTGGAGGGCGAGAGGCAGGATCCCAGGCACCCCAGAGTCACAAAGGATGGTTCCCTTGTCTGGTGGGAAAGCAGTGAGTTGACTGACTACCAGGACTCCTCACCTGGCTTCTTATGACTGGCCATCTGCAAGTCCTCAGAATCCAGTGGCCCCAGAGAGCAAGCTTCTTCCCGAATCTCCAGTTCTGATTCCTCCATGGCCTAGGGACTTTCACACAGCACTCTTCCTCTCACCTTCCTACCATTTGGTAGCAGCTGGAGGAGCGGCTGCATCTCAAACCTCAGGTCAGGGGGACAGGCACCCTGGCTGAAAGTGACCAACCTGGCTTCTTCTGCAAGGGCCTCTCCCTCTTCTCAACCTCCCAGGCTGCCAATGCTACCCTATCAGTTTAGGCAGAGGAGCTCCTGGTCCCATGACCACTACCCCTTCCAGCTCTATGGTATGGAGAGGTGTCTAAGGATGTTGCCACTTCCAGAATTATCTAGGGCCCAGGTCCTCCCTCCTGCTCTATGGTGCCTCACTCAGAGAGGCTCTGGTCCAGCCCTCTCCCAGG
>NW_021617260.1:0-4672 GCF_004785775.1 Grammomys surdaster | reverse complement strand
CCCCCCCGACTCTCGATAATGACAAGCAGAGGCTACCTTTTACCCTGTGAACTGGCTTTCTCTGCGTCTCTTCGGTCTGGATTCGTGAGCTTGCCAGACTTCAAAATGGTTCCCCAGGAAGGGCTGGTTTCTGGCTTGAAGCGCGATACCTTGCCATCTTGGTAGTGGGCAAGTCTTCCTACGCACGGTCTCCTAGCAACCAGCACCTGGGTACCAGAGAAACCCCACAGAGCCCGCCAGGAATCCAGGGCTGAAAGCGGGGTTCAGACCGTTTTCTGCGTTTGCTCTTAGACTCGGCCTGGCTCTTCCGGGTTTCTGTCCTCACTTTGTCTCTTTCCAGCGTTTGGCCTGGCTGAGCGGAGTCTTCACCAGATTCCCCTTCCTTCCCCAGACTGTTACCCTTGCTGACCACCAGAGGTGGTTGCTCTCCTTGTAACTCTGAACTGCTGTGGCTCTCTAGTATCCTCGCATGTCCTGCTTCTGTGTTATCTTTGGCTGTTTATCTACTGACA
The DNA here is from genome assembly GCF_004785775.1 of Grammomys surdaster. NCBI lineage: Eukaryota > Metazoa > Chordata > Mammalia > Rodentia > Muridae > Grammomys > Grammomys surdaster. The sequence continues at coordinate 4,160 of NW_021617260.1, read as the reverse complement.
TCGTGTTTATACCCTTGTCCGGCATCCATACCGCTCTTCGTGTTTTCCCGGGTCACCACCCCCCCGCCAAGAACTTTTCCCAGGCTATTGGGTACCTCCTTAGTTACTCTTGTTAAATGCTGGCATTTCCCAGTCTAGTATCCTCCTGCCTGTTGCTCGGGCCTACAAAGGTAGCTGAGGATGTGTGCCTGTCTTCAGGGACTCTGGGTGTAGGGATAGGAGATTCATAAAGCCTTCCTATTCACAGTACGAATGAATACACCGGTGGCTAGATATGGGGCCTTTATTTAGCTATGGGCCAACAGACAGGAAAGCTCAGTAGCCAGGAGGAGCTTATAGATGTGCTGACCACCAAGGAAAGTGGCCACATTATCAACTTGATGCCCCAAATCCTACAGCTGATCACTCTCTGCTTCCTTTAGTCTGGCATAATCAAGCTTCATAGGAGTGTGCACGAGCTGGCGTGCTGGTGAGGACCTGGCTGGTAGCATTTCCACAGGCATTTCCACAGGCGGTAGGCAAGGAAGGCCAGTGTAAGCAGCCCCAGCACCAAGCTGCCAATCCATAGGGCGATGATAGAGTCTGAAAGAGTAGGAAGAAAGGCTGTCACCAGTCCCACTGCCTGCGGGCTCCACAGAGGGAACTGTACATGGGCCTTTACAGTTGAAAAGCAGTATTATCAACTAGCTGGCCTCTACTTGGGTAGAAAACAGCCACCCAACCAGACATACTCAAAGACAGCATGGAAGAAGGAACATACTTAATGGGAAACCTTTTTAAACGAGGGTCTCACTGTAGCTTAGGCTGATAACCCTTCTGCTTTTACTGCCCAAGTACTTAGGTCATAGCTGTGCGCCATTATGCCCAGCTTAGTTCTATGTTTTGTTTTGTTTGATTTTTTTTTGTCTGTTTTGTTTTTCTGAGACAAGAGTCTTCTATGTAGTCCTGGCTGGCTTTCCTGGAACTTGCTCTATAGACCAGGCTGGCCTTGAACTCAGAGATCTGCCTGCCTCTGGGACTAAAGGTGTATGTCACCACCACCTGGCTTAAGATTTATTTATTTATTTATTTTTATTTTATTTTTATTTTTTTGTTTTTTCTTTCTTTTTTTTTTTTTTTTTTCTTTTCTTTTTTTTTTTTTTTTTGAGACAGGGTTTCTCTGTGTAGCCCTGGCTGTCCTGGAACTTACTCTGTAGACCAGGCTGGCCTTGAACTCAGAAATCCGCTTGTCTCTGCCTCCCAAGTGCTGGGATTAAAGGCGTGCGCCACCACTGCCCAGCAAGATTTATTTTTTTTAATGTTTATTTTTTGTTTATGTATGTGTGTGTATGTCTCTGTGTGTGCCACATACATGCAGGTACCCTTGGAAGTCAGAGGAGGGCATCAAGTCTCTGGGTACTGGAGTTACAAGTGGCTATGAATTTCTTGTCTCTGCCTTCTGAGTGCTGGGATTAAAAGCGTGTGCCACCATACCTGCCTGTCTTATTTTGATATGCAGGAGTTCTTAGTGTTCAGGTACATATGTGTGCCACATGCATGCGGTGCTCTTGGAGGCCACAAGGATGGGTTGTGTCCCCTGGATCTGGACTTACAGGTGTTTGTGAGCCATCTTTTGGGGAGAGAACCCGGGTTCTCTGCAAGACCATTGAGTTCTCTTAACTTCTGAGCCATCTGTCACTCCAGACCCAATTAACATTTTAAAATTCAGCCATAAGACATGTGTCACAGTGGTGCACACCTGTTATCTCAGCACTGAAGAGGCTAAGGCAAGAAGATCATGGTCACCTTTAGCTATGAAGCAAGTTTGAAGCCAGCCTCGGGCATATGAAACCAACGTTAAAAACTTTTTTTTTTTTTTTTTACTGTTTGTTTCACAGAACCTCCCTGCCTCTGAAAATCTGCAAGGTGCTTCAAGTTCTAAGTGGTCTCACAGGTAGGAAAGCATACTGAACTTAGGGTAAACTGAGGCTAGGCATGGCACAGACCCCCCACTAGCATTTTAGTCCCATTTGTCCCTCCCTCCCAGGGCCCCAGCACTCACAGGGATTTGGAGTCACCTGGCCAGGAACATACAGACTGGTCACCTGCCCGCCAGGGTCCAGGCAGCACTGGAACCAACCCTCTGGAATGGGACCTGGGGGCAGCATGCTTAGCCGTGCCTGGGCCCCGGCCTCCTCCTTGTGGTAGGCTGCCAGGTCGCCAGGAGCCAAGGTCCAGCGCACGGTCACTCCAGGCCCACAGGATGCTTCGCACAGGAGCTCCCAGCCTGTCTCCAGGTCCTGGTGGATTTGGGGGCGGCAAGGTCTCTCAGAGCTCAGAGTCCTAGGGCTGAGCTTGGGGTGTGGAGGGGTAGAAGGCAGGGCCGTGATGTTGAGCCCAGTGGCTCCTGCTTCAGCAGTACTTGACGAGGTCAGGATATAGAGCTCAGCAGAGGTCGTGTTCCGGGGCTCAGGTGAGGTCTGGCTCCCTAGCACTGCAGACAGAATGAATGTTCTTCCTGTAGCTTTGTTTTCCTCATCTGCAGCCCAGTATTGGTCCAGAACCCCTCCAACACCCCTCCCCCATCACTCAAGAGACACAGGGCATCATAGTAGTTGGGACCAGGAGCTGATGACACAGAACAGTTATTGGATACTGGTTCCTATGTAAGTCTACCAGGCCACTGTTTATATTTTATTTATTTACTTTGGTTTTTCTTTTTCTTTCTTTTTTTTTTTTTTTTTTTTTGGTTTTTCGAGACAGGGTTTCTCTGTGTAGCCCTGGCTGTCCTGGAACTCACTCTGTAGACCAGGCTGGCCTCGAACTCAGAGATCCACCTGCCTCTGCCTCCCAAGTGCTGGGATTAAAGGCGTGCGCCACCACCGCCCGGCTACTTTGGTTTTTCAAGACAGGATTTCTCTGTGTAGCCTTGGCTGTCCTGGAACTCATTCTGCAGACCAGTCTGGCCTCAAACTCAAGAGAGCCACCCGGCTCTGTTTCCTGAGTTCTGGAATTAAAGATATGCACTGTCACCACTCAGCTAGGCAAAGCCAAGAATTTGTGAACAGAAAATGAAAGAAATATCATGCTGGGGCTAGCACAGTGTAGGTTCTCATCTTTTCAGTTAACCTTTTCTCTGGCTGCCTTGTGGGACAGACATTGAACAGTTTGGTTAGGGATCTACAGGTGGGGACAAGCAATCATGGTCTAAGTTCCAGAGCTGCTGAGTCAGAAAGGACCCAGTGGCCTTACCTGGAATCTCTCTTCTGTGGGTCAGCATCAGTTTGGGCAGCTGCATGGTGACCTGGCAGTACAGGGCAGGAGGGGTGGGAGTCCCCAAGGAGGGTAACAACCAGTGTTGTGTCATTCGGAACAGCAGTGTGCCCTCAGCCTCTTGAATCTCCTCTTCTTGCTCTAGTTCCAGGGCCTGGGCACCCTCCAGTCTCTGCTCTCCCAGGAGCAGGGTAAAGGAGAGACTGTTCGGGTCTGCAGGCCAGATGTTGTGGGCCGTGCAGGACACTTCCTGGTCCTGTCCAGGTACCAGGAACTCCGGCGACACCACCAGCTGGTCTGGGAAGGCTGTGGATCAATAGTGGGGCCCAGGGCTGAGCTTGGAGGTCAGGGCTGGGCCAGGCAGAGGTAAGTTTAGAGTGATAGGGCAGCCATGGCTGGTTGGGACAGGAAGAGTGGTTGTGTCAGCCTTGAAGGTCTACAGGGTGGAGTATGGGGCAGAGAAGTGTGGGGACTTGGTGGGTGATGGTATTGGTATGGTGCAAGGTCCTGATTCCCCTGGGGTAGGTGGCACCTAGAAAGGCAGAGTGGGCCTCACCATACACAAGGATCTTCACCGAGTGCTGGAAGCTTCGAGTCCCGCAGGAGCCCACGCACACACGAGTGCCTGTGTCTGAGAGCAGGCCTCGTATGGAGAGGATACTGCTGCCTGGAAGGGTCTGCACACTGCCCAAGCTGGTGTCCAGGCCGTGCCAATGCACCCGGGCTGCACCCTTGTCACAGGACATGCTGCAGGTGATCTGGAGGGATGTGCCCATGGCCACAGCTACCTCAGGCTCAGGGGGACTCACCTGGAAGGACTGGCCTGAGGAGTGAGAGCATTAAAGCTGTGCTGGAGCCACTAGGTCCCAGGTTCCAGCCCTGACCCCGGGTTGAGACCCCAGGTCCCA
>NW_021617259.1:0-5470 GCF_004785775.1 Grammomys surdaster | reverse complement strand
TTATATCTGTTGAGGCCTGTCTTGTGCCCAATTATATGGTCTATTTTGGAGAAGGTACCATGAGGTGCTGAGAAAAAGGTATATTCTTTTGCTTTAGGGTGAAATGTTCTATAGATATCTGTTAAGTCCATTTGGTTCATAACTTCTGTTAGTTTTACTGTATCTCTATTTAGTTTCTGTTTCCATGATTTATCAATTGCTGAGAGTGGGGTGTTGAAGTCTCCCACTATTATTATGTGAGGTGCAATGTGTGTTTTGAGCTTTAGTAAGGTTTCTTTTATGAAATTCGATGCTCTTGTATTTGGCGCATAGATATTCAGAATTGAGAGTTCATGTTGGTTGACTTTTCCTTTGACAAGTATGAAATGCCCTTCCTTATCCTTTTTGATAGTTTTAAGTTGAAAGTTGATTTTATTCGATATTAGAATGGCTACTCCCGCTTGTTTCTTAGTGCCATTTGCTTGAAAAATTGTTTTCCAACCTTTTACTCTAAGGTAGTGTCTGTCTTTGTCACTGAGGTGGGTTTCCTGTAAGCAGCAAAAAGCTGGGTCCTGTTTGCATATCCAGTCCGTTAGCCTATGCCTTTTTATTGGGGAATTGAGTCCATTGATGTTAAGAGATATTAAGGAGAGGGTGTTCTTGCTTCCTGTCATTTTTGCTAATAGTGGAGACATCATTTGTGTGGTTATCTTCTTTTGGGTTTGATGGAAAAGGATTGTTTTCTTGCTCTTTCTGGGGTATGATTGGCCTCCTTGTATTGGAGCTTTCCTGCTATTATCCTTTGTAAAGCTGGATTTGTGGGAAGATACTGTGTAAATTCAGTTTTGTCATGGAATATCTTAGTTTCTCCGTCTATGGTAATTGAGAGTTTTGCTGGGTAAAGTAGCTTGGGCTGGCATTTATGTTCTCTTAGGGTTTGTATGATATTTGTCCAGGATCTTCTGGCTTTTATAGTATCTGGTGAGAAGTCAGGTGTAATTCTGATAGGTTTGCCTTTATATGTTATTTGGCCTTTTTCCCTTACTGCTTTTAAAATTCTGTCTTTGTTTTGTACATTTTGAGTCTTGATTATTATGTGACGGGAGGTATTTCTTTTTTGATCTAGTCTGTTTGGCGTTCTGTAGGCTTCTTGTGTGATTATGGGCATCTCATTCCTTAGGTTAGGGAAGTTTTCCTCAATAATTTTGTTGAATATATTTACTGGCCCTTTAAGTTGGGAATCTTCACTCTCATCTATACCTATTATCCTTAGGTTTGGTCTTCTCATTGCGTCCTGGATTTCCTGGATATTTTGAGATAGCAACTTTTTGCATTTTGCATTTTCTTTGATAGTTGTGTCAATATTTTCTAAGGTATCTTCTGCACTTGAGATTCTTTCTTCTATCTCTTGTATTCTGTTGGTGATGCTTGTGTCTATGACTCCTGATTTCTTTTTTAGGTTTTCTATCTCCAGGATAGTCTCCCTTTGTGATTTCTTTATTGTTTCCACTTCCATTTTTATGTCCTGGATGGTTTTGTTCAATTCCTTCATCTGTTTGTTTGTGTTTTCTTGTAATTCTTTAAAGGATTTTTGTGTTTCTTTAAGGACTTCATCCTGTTTTCCTGTGTTCTCCTCAAGTTTTTTGATAGTGTTATTTACTTCCTTCTTGTAGTCCTCTAGCATCATCATTAGAAATGATTTTAGATCTGGTTCTTGTTTTCCTGGTGATATGGGGAGTTCAGGACTTTCTAATGTGGGAGAACTAGGTTCTGATAATGGCAAGTACCTTGGGTTGCTGGTGCTTGTGTTCTTGCGCTTGCCTTTCGCCATCTGGATCACCTTTGTGCTATCAGAGCTGTCTCTGACTGGGGCCTGTCTTTCCTATTATCTAGGTTGTGTCAGAACTGTTTGGGATGGGTTTTGCTGCTTGAGTTAGAGATGAGGCCCAAGATGTGCTCGGTGCTCAGGTGGAAACTGGAAGGGGCCGGGGCTCCGGGTCAGGAGCAGATTCCTGGATCCCAATGAGTCCCAGTGGGTCCCAGTGGGTCCCAGTTGCTCCCTGATTGGGGGCGAGCACTGCCACCTCCTAGCCTAAGAAACTGCTTGAGCTAGCTTGAGCCACGGAGAGCCCCGCTCCCTCTAGGTTCTGTGAGATTGGGTGCAGAGCTGACTCTCGGGATCTGCTCTGGCACAGACCGGAAGGAACCCACGCTCTGGGCCCTGGAGTGAACTCCTCGGTCCCAGTGGGTCCTAGCCACTCCCTGTTCGGGGGCAAGCACTGCCACCTCCTAGCCCAAGACCCTACTTGGCACAGAGGTCCTGCGAGCCCAGCTTCCTCTGGAGTCTGCGAGATTGGGTGCAGAGCTGCCTCCCGGGATCCGCGAGTGCTTGGGCCCCGACCGGATGGAGCCCGCTCCAGGCCAGGAGCGAATTCCTGGGTCCCAGTGGGTCCCTGTTGCTCCCTGTTTGGTGTGAGTGCTGCTTTTTCCTTACCTGGGATGCTGCGTGAGTTCAAGCTCCTGGGAGTCCCTGTTTTTCTTGGTTTTCTGCGGTTGGGTACGGAGCTGCTGCCTGCGACCTGCTCTAGGCTCGGTCCCAAACCGGAAGTCTCAATTCAGCTTTTCAAGATGTTTAAAACGAAGTTTTTTGTAAACTGTGAGATCACTTGTAGAATCATCCTGATCACTTTCATTTTCAATGTCTGAATTGGGCTCGTTCTCAGAGGAATCAGCCTCAGTCTCGGACTGGTGGTGGGGGGGTCCGAGAGGGCTTGCAGGAGGGACGAGAAGAAGAAGCAGGAGCAAGACGAGAAGGTGGGGGTACGGCAGGCGCAGAGGAGGGGGAGGGCCGCCGGGCTCCACCCGACCATGTAGCAGGGGGAAGCGGTGGGGTTTGTTGAGACTCCAAATCAGAAACTGCGGCTGCAGGTGTCTGTGAAGAAGGAACCTGGGATCGGGTTACAGGAAAGGCTAAATGCAGGGAATCTTGTGAGGGAACGGAGGAAGAACAAAGGACCTTAAGATGGGAAATTTGTTTTTGAAGGCGGAGAATGTCTGTCAATTCACGAACTTGAAAGGAGAGGCGATCTCACATGTCAGGAAGAGAATTAGGCAAAGTGGCAGGGAAAGTTGAAAAGGCAGGCATGGAAGAAGGAGCAGAAGGTGCCATAGGAGGAAACCAGTCAGGGCTGTATTTTTCAAGGACGACAGCATCAATGGATTCCAGAGGCTGTGGCTCAGAGAGAGCAGCCGGGGGAGTCTGTCGAGAGAGCAGCAGAGAAGAAGAAAAATGACGTTTAGCAGCAGGGCATGGGGAGGCAGACTTCTGCAATACAGGATTGCAAATGTGAGTGGGGAAGGGAGTCTGTGAATCAGAAACTGCTGAAGAATTATAAGATGGAGGCTGAGAGACCTGTGGAGAGGAATCAGAAGAAGATAAATCTGGATAGAGGTGAGGCGGATCAGAAGGAGGGGTAACCTGTTCAGGGAGGAATATCTATGAGAGTAAAAGAAACAGAAGCCTGAGACGGAGGCCTAGAGGGCTGACGAGATGGGCAGGAAGAATTAAGCCGAGATTGTGACAAGCAAAATTCAGCAACAGACAAAAGTTGTCACTTCCCTGTATCATTATCTGCACCTTCAATAATATCTCTAATAATGCCCCAAAAGGAAAAAATTGTTGCAGAAACAGTTGCATCACCTTCAATTTTAATTTTCTCATTTAATTCACGACCTACCTTCTGCCATTTCTTGGGATGGATGGTAGGACCATCAATCATAAACCAAGGACACTTCTCATCAATAAAAATAAAAAAACTTATAAGACCCTTTTTCTTAACCCTTATTCCTCTCTCTCTGAGTGCATGTTTGAGGTTCTGTATGAAGGCCGCCTCCTTAGACAATGAATGGTCCATTCTTATGGAACGGAATGAAAATGAAACTTACCCGAGGACGACAGGTCGCGGGCGACGATCACTGTCTCACTCAATCTTGATGTCGTGGCCACTTCTCAATGAGGGTCTGTCCGGAGGGATCCGTGCCTCGAGCCTCACATCTGGGCGCCATTTGACCCGACCGGCGGGTCCTAGTTATTCGTGGGGGCGAGGAGGACCGCAACTTGAAAGAAGAACAGGCGAGAGAGGGAATGGACTCAAGCAAACAGTTGCTTGTCAAGAGTCATGTATTTGAACATGAAATGCTTTTTTATAACATGCTTTACAAGGGGAGGGGGTAAGAGGGGCCAGGTGGTGGGAAAATACAGAATCTTCTCGGCCTGTGCCTTGAAACATGTCATGGTCTATACGGTACACTGCCTTGAATTATGATCTACCTACTATTCTTCAAAAGATATGGTACACTGCTTTAAATTATGGTCTTCCTGCTATACACTGCTTGCCAAGCAGGATCTTGTGATTGCCAAGCTGCAGGGGACATTGTGCAGGTGGGGAAAGGTAGGGGGTGAGGGTAAGGGCGAGGGTCCTGGCTTCTGGCATCTCCCCCCTCTCTGTTTAGTAGAGAAGGCGTCTTATGATCAATCCCAACTATGTGAATTTTGAATTTGGAAGTCAAATTATGGGGGGGTCTTAGACAAGTTCACAACTCCAATACATGGATGTGAGATGAGTCACATCGATGGTCGAAGGCTTTAGGCTGTCGATGATGGGCAACATCAAGGGACTTCGAGGTGGGTGAAAGGAGGGTGAGAGCCCTGTCTTAGGCCATGTAGGCTGCATCCACTCCCAGCACCATGCACTCCTTTTCGGCTGCATTGGGTGGGCCCCTGGGAAGTGGACCTACAATAATCCCATCATTGGGCTAACTCACAGCCATCCTAGTCCCTTGTAAATGTTCACGTTACCAGCCATTTGTCAGTTTGGGGTGTAACATTGTCATAAAGGAAGGCTCCCCAATGTTAGTGGCCACATCAAGGGCAGCCTTGGTTTAGGAAAAAGCCAATTTTTGTTGGGGTGATCAAGAGGCCAAGCTCTCTAGCGAGAGAAACGAGGGCAAAGCCAGGCATACCAGGAACCCTTCTGGAGGGCGTGGAAGTCTAGGGGTCGACCATAGGGGGAGGCAGGGGAGCTGGCAGCTATGTTAGTCTCCTGCGGAGTCACTTCTGGATCCTCTTCAATTTTCAGCTGATGGTAATGAACTTCAACCGTCTTCTTGATGGCAGAATCAACCTGGTTCTTAACAAAACTTGTGAGATGATTAAAGGCCCAGGGGCCAAACGAGAGAAGCAAAAGAATGCCAACAAAGGGTCCTAATATACTAGGCAACAGGGTGGTAAGCCAAGGAGAGGTAGAGAACTAGTTTTGATACCATGACTCTCGTTGTTCTCTGGCTCTTTTTCTTTCTTCTAAACTCCTTTTGACCTTGTCCAGGCTATTTTGGACAAGGCCTGTCTTATCGGAGTAAAAGCAACACTCTTCTCTGAGGGCCATGCAGAGACCCCCTTCCTTAAGGAAGACAAGGTCAAGTCCTCTCCTGT
>NW_021617258.1:0-3899 GCF_004785775.1 Grammomys surdaster | reverse complement strand
GAGGCTTAGAAAATACCTTTTGGTATTTTGGTGAAGAAGAGGGCTTCCTTGTGTGCTTGTCTTAAGAGTTTTGTGGAGGGTAATTTAAAGAGATATAAATTAATACCATCAATATTGGGAGCATCTAAGAGACCTAGATTAGACTTTGTTATGTTGTTCACTCTTATGGGAAACATTTCAAGAAGTAGAGTAAAATGGAAAACAAAAAGCCCAAAATGGAGGGGTTCAAACATAGTGTTCACAACAGGGTATCAGGAAGTAGAAAGGTGTTAAATCATGTATCCAAAGATACTAAATAGAAGAAACTGAGAATTGACCAGGGGGAAATATCCTGCCCAGCTAGGGATTCTCTTTGTAGATTTTCAGTTGAGAAAGGGATGGTTTGTATCATAAAGGCCTTTTAATGCTGCAGTTATTTTTTTTTCATTTGGGCAAATGAAGATAAGATTCTGATTCAAATGGCCAAGAGATGGATGGGGATGGCTGATGTCAGTTGTCAACATGACTGCATATGTTGTTAATTAAAATCCATAAATGGGAGAAAAATCAGAGATCCAGATCATAGGCTAGAAAACAGAGGGTTTTGGTCCAAATCATGCAGTGGTATTACAGTTACTTTGAATAGAGATCTTGAGAATACTGGCTCTGAAAAGCTTTGTGTTTATGCATGATAGTATACAACTTTAATCCCGAGAGAGAGGCAAGGTAATTTCTGAGTTCAAGGACAACCAAGAACAAAGAAAGAAAAGAATAGTGTTCTTTATTTGGTAAAGGTAAAGAAAAGATTAGTTCCAAGCAAGGTGGTACACAAATCAAGTGTGTGAGACAAGCAGATCTCTGGTTTCAAGGTTAGTCTACAGATCATGTTCCATGACAGCGTTACTTAGGCAGTGAGCAAACCACTGAGACTAGGTTGCTGGGATACATGCCATTGAAATAGGGGCCGTGTTCCAGCACCAACAACTAATAGAACTTGGAAGTTTTGGGCATGTTGCTATGGCTTTAGAATCCAGAATAGTAGTGTTTTCTTAGATAGCTGAATCAAGTTAGTTTGAGCTAAGAAATTGCCAGTGACTTAGAAAATGTCATCGTTGAGGTAGAATATATTGGAAGTATTTTATGAGAGCACCAAGAAGCTGTGTTCCAGAGATATACCTCCTGCAGGAAGCCAGATAATTTGTAGGAATCTTAAAGGTTGTACTGAAGGAATTAAGGGATCCTGAAGAGCAGTTGAGGGCTGCTACTGTGAATGGATAGGTAGGACCATTGGGGAAATTGCTGCTTCAGTGTCTGTTGAAGTCCAAGGACTGAAAGGGGTTATATAATGTAGTTGAGGATTTGTACCTTGAAGACTGCATAGGAGAGGCTCATGGTGAAAGTGCTGCCTGGTGGAAGCAGAAGAACTGGGTGTATTTGAGAGTTCAGTAAAATGGGATGACCACAAGGAAGAGCAGCAACAGTGGAGTACTATTGGCAGGAGCTTATGATCACACAGAAACTAGAACTGAAAGGTGAAACCCAAGATCTTTTTGTAAGATCCCAGAAGTTCCTCAGTGAGCCCTGTGGGATGCCTGTTGTGGAAAACAGCTATCAGGGAATGGAACCAGCACAAGACAAAGGTGACAGTTTCTTTTATAAAGCACAAGTGTGTTATAGTTTGCAAACCTGAAAAGAGTTGGACATCAATAAAGTCAATGCAGGAATTGAAATTTTTGCAGTTGGATTTTTGGCTTCATTAGAAGGAGTATCATCACTGTGAAGTTTTGAAATGTTTATATATTCTTTATGATGTTGTACATATGTGATCTGATGTTAAGCTTTTATTTGATGCTGGAATGAATTTTAGAGAGTTCAGGAAGAGGAAAGGACATTTAGGATTCTGAGCTTTATTGAGTCTGGACTAGACTATTGGTATTTTGGCATTGGATAGTTTCTAATGTCCTTTGGCTTGATATAGCTCCCATAATATCTCTGTCTCTCTTTTTTTTTTCTTTCTTCTTTTTTTTTTCTTTACAGAGGCAAGTTAGTGCCAGGGAATGGTTGTGATTGTTCACTATGCTTAGCCTACATGAATTTAGCACTCATCAGATATGTGGCCTTACTGAGGATGGGGTCACTTTGTCATAGGAAGTGTGTCACAATGGAGGATTCATGAAAATCTCAGATCAGGCCACCTTGGTTAAAACCATCCTCCTGGCAGCCCGTGGAAGAGAATAACCTGCCTTCCTTGGCGCCTTTAGTCCTAGGTCATCCTGATTGGTGTCCGAATTTCTGCCATCGTTAATAGAAGGAATCTATAATTTGTAAGTCAGCCCAAATTGACTGTCATCCTCAATAAGTGTTGTCTTACTCATGGGGTCTCTTCACTGTCATGAATCATTAAGTAACATAGAAAGGGGTACCAGAGACTGGGTTTTCATTGTGATAGGTCTATCCATGTTTTTGTTAGTAGGAAATTCGATTCAGGCAGTTTGGATGCTTTAAATGGAGCTTAATATGCCAAAGTATTAGCAGCAGGGCAGAGAGTGGTGCTAAGAGTAATTTTAAATAAGGGGGCTTGGCACAGTAGATTTCAGATGAGAGGAGTATTAATATGAGGCTTAGAAAATACCTTTTGGTATTTTGGTGAAGAAGAGGGCTTCTTTGTGCACTTGTCTTAAGAGTTTTGTGGAGGGTAATTTAAAGAGATCTAAATTAATACCATCAATATTGGGAGCATCTAAGAGACCTAGATTAGACTTTGTTATGTTGTTGACTCTTATGGGAAACATTTCAAGGAGTAGAGTAAAATGGAAAACCAAAACCCCAAAATGGAGGGGTTCAAAATAGTGTTCACAACAGGGTATCAGGAAGTAGAATGGTGTTAAATCTTGTATTCAAAGATAGTAAATGGAAGGAACTGAGAATTGACCAGGGGGAAATATCCTGACCAGCTAGGGATTCTCTTTGTAGATTTTCAGTTGAGAAAGGGATGGTTTTTATTATATAGTCCTTTTAATTCTGCAGTTTTTTTTTTCATTTGGACAAAAGAAGATATGATTCTGATTCAAATGGCCAAGAGATGGACGGGGATGTCTGCGGTCACTTGTCAACATGACTACATATGTTATGAACTAATGTCCAGAAGTGGGAGAAAAATCAGAGATCCTGATCAAGGGCTAGAAAACAGAGGGTTTTGGTCCAAATCAGGCTGTGGTATAACAGTAACTGTTGATAGAGATCTTGAAAATACTGGCTCTGAAAAGATTTGTGTTTATGCATTATAGTATACATCTTTAATCTCAAGAGAGAGAGAGGCAAGGTAATTTCTGAGTTCAAGGCCAACCTAGAACAAAGAAAGTAAAGAAGAGTTTCTTTATTTGGTAAAGGTAAAGAAAAGATTAGTTCCAAGTATGGTTGTGAACTAATCAAGTGTGTGAGACAAGCAGATCTCTGGATTAAGGTTAGTCTACAGATCATGTTCCATGAGAGCAATACTTAGGCAGAGAGCAAACCATTGAGACTAGGTTGCTGGGATAAATGCCATTGAACTAGGGGCCGTGTTCCAGCACCAGCAACTGATAGAACTTGGAAGTTTTGGGCATGTGGCTATGGCTTTAGAATCCAGAATAATAGAGTACACTTGGACAGCTGAATCAAGTTAGTTTTAGCTTAGAAGTTGCCAGTGACTTAGAAACTGTCATCGTTCAGATATAATATATTGGAAGTATTTTATGAGAGCACCAAGAAGCTGTGTTCAAGAGATAGACTTCCTGCAGGCAGCCAGATAATTTGTAGGAATCTTCCATGTGGTACTGAAGGAATTGAGGGACCCTGAAGACCAGTTGAGGCCTGGTCCTGTGAGTGGCTAGATCAGGACACTGGGGAAATTGCTGCTTCAGTGTCTGTTGAAGCCCAAC
>NW_021617257.1:1092-2561 GCF_004785775.1 Grammomys surdaster | reverse complement strand
AGCCTCGAATACTTGGGCACAGGGGAAAAGTTCCTGAACAGAACTCCAATGGCATATGCTCTAAGATCGAGAATTGACAAATGGGACTTCATAAAATTGCAAAGTTTCTGTAAGGCAAAGGACACTGTCAATAGGACAAAACGACAACCAACAAATTGGGAAAAGATCTTTACCAATCCTTCATCTGATAGAGGGCTAATATCCAATATATACAAAGAACTCAAGAAATTAGACTCCAGACAACCAAATTACCCTATTAAAAAATGGGGTATAGAGCTTAACAAAGAATTTTCAACGGAAGAAACTCGAATGGCTGAGAAGCATCTAAAGAAATGTTCAGCATCCTTAGTCGTCAGGGAAATGCAAATCAAAACAACCCTGAGATTCCATCTCACACCAGTCAGAATGGCTAAGATTAAAAACTCAGGTGATAGTAGATGCTGGCAAGGGTGTGGAGAAAGAGGAACACTCCTCCATTGTTGGTGGGACTGCAAGATGGTGCAACCACTTTGGAAATCAGTCTGGCGGTTCCTCAGAAAATTGGACATAGCATTACCCGAGGATCCAGCTATACCACTCCTAGGCATATACCCAGAAGGTGCTCGAACATATAATAAGGACATATGCTCAACTATGTTCATAGCAGCCTTATTTATAATAGCCAGGAGCTGGAAAGAACCCAGATGTCCTTCAACTGAGGAATGGATTCAAAAAATGTGGTATATTTACACAATGGAGTATTACTCAGCTATTAAAAACAATGAATTCGAGAGGTTCCTAGGTAAATGGATGGAACTAGAAATTATCATCCTGAGTGAGGTAAGCCAATCACAAAAGAAGACACATGGTATTCACTCACTGATTATTGGATATTAGCCTAGAACCTTGAAATGCCCAAGATGCAACTCACAGGCCACATGAAGCCCATAAAGAAGGAAGACCAAGTGAGGGTGATTCGGTCCTTCTTAGAAGGAGCAACAAAATACTCAAGGGAGCAAATATGGAGACAAAGTGAGGGACAGAAACTGAAGGAGGGGCCGTCTCAAGACCACTCCACCTGAGTATCTATCCCATGTGCAATCACCAAAGGTAGATGCTGATGTGGAAGACAGGAAGTGCATGCTGATAAGAGCCTGATATGGATATCTCCTCAGAGGCCTTCAAGAGTCAGACATATTCAGAGGCAGATGCTCACAACTAGCCATTGAACTGATCATGGGGTTCTCAATAGAGGAGTTAGAGTGAAGACTGAAGGAGCTGAAAGAATTTGTGGCACCATGAGGAGAGCAACAATACCAACCAACCACAGCTCCCAGGGTCTAAACCACCAGCCTGGGAGCACTTAGGGGGGGATCCAGGGCTTCAGCTGAATATGTAAAAGTGGAGGGCCCTGCTGGGCATAGGTGGAAGAAGAGAACCTTGACCTCATGAAGGCTGGATGCCCCAGGGGGTGGGAATTTTGAGGGTGG
>NW_021617257.1:0-992 GCF_004785775.1 Grammomys surdaster | reverse complement strand
GGGGGAACGGGGAAAACATAGGAAATGTAAATAAATCATCCAATAAAAAAAATTATATGGGATATAGGAAAATTAATGCAGGGGACATGGGTATACAAGGAAGGGTGACAAAGAAGAGAAAAGCAAGGTTTCTTTACTTCACTACCTTTGTTGTTTTGTTTTGTTTTCTTTGTTTGTGTGTGTGTGTGTGTGTGTGTGTGTTTTGTTTTTGGAGACAAGGTTTCTCTGTGTAGCCCTGGCCTGGCTGTCCTGGAACTTACTCTGTAGACCAGGCTGGCCTTGGACTCAGATATCGGCCTACCTCTGCCTCCCAAGTGCTGGGATTAAAGGTGTGTGCTACCACTGTCCGGCTTTTTTTTTTTTTAACTTCACTACTTTTGATAGAAGAAAATCTTCAAAGTAACTTCTGCCAGAAGATACAGTAGAACCCTTGAAGGAGAACTTTACACAAGTCAGCCAGAATTTAATGGTAAGCACATCAGTCATTAAATATAATATAAAACAATTAACAAAGTTAGGGTAAACAGACAAAAAGAACAAATATATCTATTCGGCTGTTTTATTAACTGCCTTGGTTTACTATGAGGAACATGTACACGATTATATAAATACCATACCTTGAAGTGAACTATACCTATCAATAATCTGGTACAGTCAATCTGCTGTGGGTATTGTGGAGCCCAAGTAGAACGGTAAGGGGTAGGGTGTATATCTAAATTTCCTGTTGCTTAGTTGAGCCAATAGTTGATGACTGGGGTTTAGAACCCCAAAGTCACAAACATCTGCTTTATTAAAATATACCCAAGGGAAAATTGGTTTGCAGATATAAAATCTAAAATGATACCTTTAGTCAATATTAACTTAAAAAGAAGCTAATGCAAGTATACAATCTTAATGTTTTACATTTTTAATTCTGTGATGTGTGTGTTTGTGTGTGTGTGTGTGTGTGTGTGTGTGTGTGTCTGTCTATCTGTCTGTCTGTCTGTCTATGA
>NW_021617256.1:0-1606 GCF_004785775.1 Grammomys surdaster | reverse complement strand
CCTATCCTTCCTCCTCCTCCTCTTCTTCCTCTGCTTTTTCCCAGGAGTCAGTTGGTTTCCAGTGAGTCCTGCAGGTAATTCCATGTCCCACTGCTTTGAGAAGGATCACCACTGGAAAAGCCCCTCTCACCGCTGCCTCAGCTTCCCTGAGTTTCAGCAGGATCGGGTCGTCAGCAGGGGGCGCTGTGCGCGCGGCGGCGGAGGGGCGGGGTCTGCGGAGGGGGCTGTGCTCAGCAGGGAGAATCAGACTCCGCGTGGGACTGGGAGTCCAGGCAGCGAGCGCTTCACCATCGGATCCCACGGAGAAGGGGGTGAGTCCCGGGTCTCTTTCACAGGCCACTTGCTCCCCGCCTCCGCAGGCCTTGGTAATCTGCTGCAAGCTGAGGAGGGGTGAGGTGGATCTCAGGAGTAGGCCAATGGATGGAGGTGCTCCCAATAGTGCAGCTCTGAGAGCCCCTTCAGCCCCTCCGGGCTCTAGGCTACTCCCGGGTTGGGGGAGCAGGTCTCCTGGCCTGGGGCTAGAGCTTAGGATGCTGGTCAACTTTTCAGTCAGCTTGGGTTCCACCACTAAGTTTGCCAACTTGGCAGTTTCCACAAGTTTGCTTCTCTGGATGAATGACTGGTACCTTCACATGATGTTTGGGCAGGTTTCTTAGTGGAATCTTTTAAATTTTAAGTCCTTGGAACACTGGTCCTATTCTTTCGGGATCTGGGTAGGATTCGGGTTTTCTCCAAAATACTCAAAGCTTTTAAATCAGGCACTCTGGCGAAAGCAACTAACAGACATTTGTAGTGGTGGAATTTAACTCCACTTCAAATTTGGTTATGCTGTTCCGTTGGGGTGGGGGATGCGTCCACATTTCGATGTTTAATCAAGGGAATGTACTTAATATTGATGTTAAGCACTTGGGGAAGTAATGCTTTAACAATCAGCATTGTGTATAACACCTTCCCCTCTTCCAATAATTAACTGTGGCAAAGCAAAAATACATTTGAAAGACTCATGGGACATGCCCTGCAAACCACAATGTATTCCAGTTATTGGGTTTCTTGGATTCTAAACTCCTGGCCATAAACATGGGTCTGTTGGGCTTTGTCAATATTTAGTAGGAACAGCAAGCCAGCCAACCTAATCCAGCAAAACCGGAATCACTGTTTAACAGGGAAGAAGGCTGGTGAGTGTTGGTTCAAATCCTGGAGTTCTTGACATCTCTGGACTATGCTGTTTCCTTCTGGGTTTGCTGTGCAGCCTGATGAAACCTTCTCTCCTGTAGAAGTTCAATTATACATTTAGCTAATGTCTGGTGGAAGAGGGCATGTTTGATTTAACTGGTAGTTTGATTTCCTGGTTTGGGGCACACAGGCAACAATCGCCCTTACTGACATGGGTTCTTTTCCTTAGTAAGGTCGCTCAGTGTGCTACCATGCTGACAAATGCCTGGGCATCTCTTCTGGGCCACTCTGGCCTTCCACCCAGAATCTCTATGCAGTGGCTGTCTGTCTCAAACACCAACAACTGGCTGCAGGTAACCATCTGTCTATAAAGTGTCATCCTTTAAGATACATGGCATTACCACACAGTTCTTGCTGGACTGTTTGCCTGACC
>NW_021617255.1:0-3762 GCF_004785775.1 Grammomys surdaster | reverse complement strand
ATTTTCTTCAAAGTTTGAAAGTCATCTAAATCTACTTCCACAGGTTAAATCAACATGCTGATCACTATCTTTCAGCTTTTAATTAACAACTAATTTCCTTTCACAGACAAACTGTGGATGCCTATTCCAGATACTATTAACACAATGTTTTTCTCTTTCAGCCATCCAAAAACAGACTCAAAGATACCTTCCAGGACTAAAATTTCCTCAAACACCTTTGCCTTTCCAGGAATAATTTAATGCTCAATATCCAGACTTTCCAGACATCTCCCCACCGGAGATGCTGCTTCCCTGTGATTATACCCACAGACCCAGCAGAGACAACGCCATCTTCTGGAACCTGCCTGAGATGCCAAGCAGCCTCCTCTCCAGACATCTCGTCAGACTGTAGACTCCAGAGACACGCTGACACTGAGATCCAGAGACAGCACCATCTCCTGAAACCTGCCAAGCTGCCTTCTCCCAGTCATCTCGTCTGACTGAAGAGATGCTCACTAAGACACAGAAACACATGCTGAGTTGGAAGACAAACCCAGACCTTCCAGCCACAGATGAACTCTTGCCAAAGTCACATAGCTGAAGTGACGTGTTAGTGAGGAAATCACAATTTCTATTTAGATTAATCAAATGTCATTACTCTCGAATTGTACAATATGTATTTGATTCAATGACTCCTTGCTTTCCTAACCCTACCCTCAATTACCATTACCCTTGGCTTGGTTATGCTACACCCCCCTTCATGTGTAGTGTTTTCTTTTGACTTCCTCATCCAAAATTTTCACTACAGGTGACACCTCTCCTAAGAGAGGGAGTTGTGGGACAGTGAGCTATGAGTAAGGCCGGATGGTTGGTAGAAGAGCTCTAGAACCCCGGCACCCTGGTTTGGAAAACCACTGGGATGGAAGGCAATTCGAGCTTTTCCTAGCCCTCTAGCTCTCTCAGCTTCAGCCCTCCACAGTCTCTCCCACAGAGATGCCCACAGTCATTTGTCACAAGGGAGTAACATCCCCATATGTGGCCTACATACATGTCCTACACCTTCAAAGATGTCCATCTTTTTATGAAAGAAAACAGGGTGGGATGTGGTGCTTTAGACATCCTGGGGTCCCTTCCGCCCCGCCTGGTCCTTTGGGCTGGGCCAGACACAGAATCGGTCTGTTCCTGTCCTGTGGAGATACTGAATCCTGAGTCATCCTAGAGGAGCCACTGCACTCAGAGCAGCCGGTAAGAACTCCATCTCACTCCCTAAGCCCCAGAGATACATCTGGGAGCCAGGGACATTCAGGACACAGCAGCTACCCAAACCCCACCCCTCTGGAACTCCACTTCCCTTCCACTCCTGCCTGGTCCTTTGGGCTGGGGCAGACACAGAATCGATCTGCTCCTGTCCTGTGGAGATACTGAATCCTGAGTCACTGAGGAGCCACTGCACTCAGAGCAGAAGGATTTCCAGATCCAAGAGGTGGCCTGAGTCCTAGGAGTTCTTCCACCCAGTAGATTAGGAGCATAAGACCACAGAGACATCTGGACTCTGAGGAGCTCTGCAACAAGCAAGATGACTGGAAATACAGACTCCAGTCTTACACAGTGAGGGCAGGTAACACTAGAGTTAACCAGATGGCAAAAGGTAAGCGCAAGAACATAAGCAACAGAAACCAAAGTTTCTTGGCATCATCAGTACCCAGTTCTCCCAATATAGCAAGACCTGAACACCCCATCACACCTGAAAAGCAGGATTCAGAATTAAAATCACTTCTCATGATGATGATAGAAGATTATAAGAAGGAATTAAGTAACTCCCTTTAAGAAATACAGGAGAGTACAAGTAAATAGATAGAAGACCTTAAAGAGGAATCACAGAAATGCCTTAAAGAAATGCAAGAAAACACAAAGAAGGAATTAAACAAAAACATTCAGGGTCTGAAAATGGAAATACAAACAATAAAGAAAGTTCAAAGGGAGACAACCATGGAGATAGAAAAACCTAAGAAAGAGATCAGGAGTCATAGACGCAAGCATCACCAACCGAATACAAGAGATAGAAGAGAGAATCTCAAATGCAGAAGATACGGTGGAAAACATTGACACAGTTGTCAAAGAAAATGCAAAATGCAAAAAACTCCTAACTCAAAACATCCAGGAAATCCAGGACACAATGAGAAGACCAAACCTAAGGATAATAGGTATAGATGAGAATGAAGATTCCCAACTTAAAAGGCCAGTAAATATCTTCAACAAAATTATTGAGGAAAACTTCCCTAACCTAAAGAACAAGATGCCCATAAACATACAAGAAGCCTACAGAACACCAAATAGACTAGACCAGAAAAGAAATACCTCCCGTCAAATAATAATCAAAACATCAGATGCACAAAACAAAGAAAAAATACTAAAAGCAGTAAGGGGAAAAGGTCAAGTAACATACAAAGGCAGACCTGTAAGAATTACACCAGACTTCTCACCAGAGACTATAAAAGCCAGAAGAGCCTGGACTGACATCATACAGACCCTAAGAGAACACAATTGCCAGCCAAGATTACTATACCCAGCAAAATTCTCAATCACTATAGATGGTGAAACCAAGATATTCTATGACAAAATCAAATTTGCACAGTATCTTCTCACAAACCCAGCACTTCAAAGGATAATTGATGGAAAATGCCAACACAAGGAAGGAAACTACAACCTAGAAAAAGCAAGGAAATAATCTTCCAACAACCCCAAAAGAAGATAACTACACAAACATAATTCTACCTCTAATAACAAAAATAACAGGAAGCCACAATCATTTTTCCTTAATATCTCATAACATCAATGGTCTCAATTCCCCAATAAAAAGACACAGACTATCAGACTGGATACACAAACAAGACCCAGAATTTTACTGCATACAAGAAACGCACCTCAGTGACAAAGACAGACACTACCTCAGAATAAAAGGGTGGAAAACAATTTTCCAAGCCAATGGTCCCAAGAAACTAGCTGGAGTTGCCATTCTAATATCAAATAAAATCGACTTTCATCCAAAATTAATCAAAACGATAAGGAAGGGCACTTCATACTCATCAAAGGAAAAATCTACCAAGGTGAACTCTCAATTCTGAACATCTATGCTCCAAATGCAAGGGCACCTACATACATAAAAGAAACTTTACTAAAGCTCAAAACACACATTACACCTCAAACAATAATAGTGGGGGATTTCAACACCCCACTCTCAGCAATGGACAGATCATGGAAACAGAAACTAAACCGAGACACTTTGACATTAACAGTAGTTATGAACCAAATGGACTTAACAGACATCTATAGAACATTTCATCCTAAAACAAAAGAATATACCTTTTTCTCAGCACCTCGTGGTACCTTCTCCAAAATAGACCATATAACTGGTCACAAAACAGGCCTCTACAGATACAAAAAGATTGAAATAATCCCTTGCATCTTATCAGATCACCACGGGCTAAGACTGGTCTTTAATAATGACAAAACCAATGGAAAACCCACTTGCACATGGAAACTGAACAACTCTCTACTCAATGATGACTTGGTCAAGGAAGAAATAAAGGAAGAAATAAAAAACTTTTAAAAATTCAATGAAAATGAGGACACATCATACCAAAACTTGTGGGACTCCATGAAGGCAGTGCTAAGAGGAAAACTCATAGCTCTAAGTGCCTACAAAAAGAAGCTGGAAAGAGCACACACTAACAACTTGACTGCACAACTTAAAGCTCTAGAACAAAAAGAAGCAAATACACC
>NW_021617254.1:0-3799 GCF_004785775.1 Grammomys surdaster | reverse complement strand
TGGTTTTAGATATTAGAGTCCAACACAAGCAGTAGTGGGTAAAACACTTGCTTTATATTCTCACTAATATGGAAAGGTCATTTATGTTATTGATCATAACCACTCTGACATGTGTCATATAGAATCACAAAGTAGTTTTTATTTGCAATTCCATATTGGCTGAGGACGGTGAACGTTTGAGTGTTTCTGAGTCTTTTCAGATTTTCTGTTGAGAGTGAAGACCTCTGCAGAGGGGAGACCCTCACTCAAGTCTCAGAAAGTCGCTCCCACCCAGTAATTTGCTCGAGAGACACCATGTACCAGAGGAAAAGGTTTATTCGGGCATGTGACAGCTAGCTGCCTGTCAATTCGTATGCCCATGCAGGAGCTGAATTGGCCCTGACAGCCAGTTTAAGAACGGTTTTTAAGGGGGGAAAACCACAAACCAAGGAATGGGGAAGGGGATGAGGGGTTGTTAAAGTGGCATAACACAAAAATAGTGGAACATTCCAAAGGAACCCAACCTACATGAGTCAGGATCATGTGAAATCTCTGTGTACGCTTACCTTTCTCAAGAATGTGGTCCTGCCCTGTTACTTCGGCCTTGCCCTGTCACTGCGGTTCTCAGCTTTGTTCCCAGCTGGCTAACTTGCATTCTAGCCAGTTCCTGTAACTAGCCTGTCCACAGGTTTTTTTTTTTTTTTTTTTTTTGGTTTTTTGAGACAAGGTTTCTCTGTATAGCCCTGGCTGTCCTGGAACTCACTCTGAAGACCAGGCTGGCCTCATACTCAGAAATCCACCTGCCTCTGCCACCCAAGTGCTGGGATTAAAGGCGTGCGCCACCTCCGCCCAGCGCCTGTCCACATTCTTAACTTGCTTCATGGCTCTGTTTCTCAGAAAATTTTCCATGTCCTTATAAAGAAAGCCTAAAGTATATTTTATATGTCTAAAAAGGATTCTATATACCCAGCATCTATAATTTTTCACTCTACAAGAGTTTGTGGTTTAAAACTGTACCCTAGTTTTTAATCTGGAATTTTAGATTTTAGAACATCTAGTTTTCTGGGTTCTGTATTTATTTTTGTATATTACAACTTTATCAGATGTGGATATGGAACAAACACTTTTCTCATTCCTTAGACTGTGTGTTTGCTTTACAGAAGCATCACTGTTTCATGAGATCCAACTTATGAATTGTTGATTTTAGTGCCTGCACTATTAGTGTTCTGTTCAGAAGGCTGACTCCTCCTGTGACAGTGAATTCATGGAAGTTCTCCCCTTACTCTTCTCTCAGGTTTACTGTGTCTGGGCTAATCTTAAGCCTTTCATCCACTTGGATATGAGTTTTGTGCAGGGAGAAGAATATAGGTCTATTTGCATTCTTTTCTGTATAGAGCTAGAATTTAACAAGCACCACTTTGCTAAGCCCTGCCCCTGGGACAGGGAACAGTTTCAGCCTTCCAGGAATGTTGATGGCTGCTCTGGCCATAAATAAGCCTTGCTTGTATAGTAATGTACATACTTTCCAGACCCAGTAGCAGTGGAGGACTCTTTCCTTCAGAGGAATGTCCTCCCTTGAATGTTAATGACTCCATGATGGTGAGAAGTAGCAGGAGTCCTGAAGTTGAGGGTGTGGCTATGTCTCTGCAAAGTGGTAAAAACTGGGATTTCAGGACAGCCTTTAAGACTATGGGAAAAGCTCTAACTACATGAGTTTAAAAATATATAATTTCTCAACTATGCAAAAAATACAGATGCAATATAAATTATATGTGGAGCTCTTTAATGAATCTTAAAAAAAAATAAAGGGAGATACACTATGAGCTAGTGAATGAGAAAGACGCAAAGGCGGGGAAATAAAAAGGCAGGCACATTCCTGAGTTCAAGGTCAGTTTGGGATGCAGCAAGTCCAGGCTCAGGAGTGGTAAAATGTTCATTTCAAGGTAGGGTCCCATGCTTAGATTAGTGTGTGGTTAACAAAGACAGTCACATCTCTGAATTCTTTTGCAATGTTAATAAAAAAAAGTCTGTGTTTGCTGTCTGTTAAGAATGGAGGGACTTGTTGGGCAGTGGTGGCACACCCCTTTAATCCCAGCATTTAGAAGGCAGAAGCAGGTGGATTTCTGAGTTCAAGGCCAGCCTAGTCTACAGAGTGAGTCCCTGAACAGCCAAGAGTACACAGAGAAACCCTGTCTCAAAAAACCAAAAAAAAATTTAAAAAATTAAAAACTAAAAAGAATGGAGGGACTTGGGTTATAGGATGGTGATTCCTGAGATCCTCCAAAGGAAACTTGGAGTAAATTGAGATTGATTGATATGTAAAATAAAGATTGGACCTGTGTTCTATGGGAGATGTAGTATCCAGAAAATATTATAGGAAAGAGAGAACTACTTGGAGAACACACACACACACACACACACACACACACGCACACACACACTCAGACCATGGACAGAAAGCTCTTAGAATAACAAGAATGCAGGACATGAACAGAGAGATCTCTTAGTATAGCCAGAAAGGAGAATATACACAGAGAGATATCCAGGGAGAAAGCAGATCATAGAGGGAAGCCAACTGAAAAAAACCATATCAAGCGGAACACACAGGTCATCAGCTTGAATCCACACTTTGACTTCCAATCATTCTTTTTGCTGTCCCCAGGGACTCCATGTCTCAGAACCTCTTTTAGAGCCACGCCAAGACTGTTCCTTAGCACCACTTGTTTAAGGATGTCCTGTTGTTCTCAGTGTGTCTAGGTGGATTCCTTAGCAAACACCAGGTAGAATGGAATTATATGTGGTTGGAATTATCTCTGGGTGTTCAACTCTCTTCCATTGACAAACTTGTGCCTTTGTATGCTAATACCATGCAGCTAATATTATTTTCGTTCCAGATTGCTTTAGCTCTCCTGGGTTTTTGTCCTGGGAGCTGGAATCTGACACTTCAAGATCTGTAAACTCTTTTTTGGGCATTTTGTCAGGAATAGTTGAATTTGTACATTATTTTTGTGAAGATGGGTATTTTTTACTGCATTAATCCTACCAATTCATGAGCATGAGAGATCTTCCCATCTTCTTATATCTACTTTAATTTCTTCAAATAATTGAAATTATCATAGAAATATTTCATTTGCTTTTCTTCTTTTTTTTTTGTTTTGTTTTGTTTTTTTGAGACAGGGTTTCTCTGTATAGCCCTGGCTGTCCTGGTAGTCACTCTGTAAACCAGGCTGGCCTCAAACTCAGAAATCCGCCTGCCTCTGCCTCCCAAGTGCTGGGATTAAAGGCATGGACCACCACTGCCCGGCTCATTTGCTTTTCTAAAGTGATTTGCTTTTTTAATGTTCCTCTAACATATTTTATTTTATTTGCTATTTATTACATTCTTTCTTTGATCATCTTCGATAGTCTCATTTGTCATTTTGATATAGGAGGCATACAGGAGGGCTATTGATTTATTTTTCAGTTTTCAGTTAATCTTCTCTCCAGCCACGTTCCTGAAAGTGTTGACAAGGTATAATAGACTGTTTTTTGTTTTTTTGAGTCACTAAGGTCATATCATATCCCAATTGGGATAATTTGAATTTTTACTCTCCAAATTACATCTCCTTGATCTCTTTCAATTGTCTTTTCTTCTAGGTAGAACTTCAAGCCCCGTTTTTGAGTACAGATATGGAGTCTGGTCAGCCTTGTCTTGAATTTCTCTGAGTTTATCTTCATTTAATTTGATGGTGGCTGTATGCTGACAGTAGTATGCTTTATATATATATATATATATATGTATATGTATATGTATATGTATATGTATATGTATATGTATATG
>NW_021617253.1:0-3185 GCF_004785775.1 Grammomys surdaster | reverse complement strand
AAAAAAAAAAAAAAAAGAAGAAGAAGAAGAAGAAGAAGAAAAAAAGAAAAATAAATCTTTAAACTATTATTTTTAGTTGTTTGCTTGTTTGTTTCAAGACAAGGTTTCTTTGTGTAATCCTGGCTGTCCTGGAACTCATTTTGTAGAGAAGGCTGGCCACGAACTCAGAGAGCCACCCAAGGGCAAGGATCAATCACAGGTGTTCACTACCACCCCCCCATCCTCTGTTGTTATGTTTTCTTGTTTCTTTGTTTAAAGATTTTTTTTTGTTTTTTTTTTTGTTTTTTTGTTTTTTTTTTGTTTTTTTTTTTTTTTGAGACAGGGTTTCTCTGTGTAGCCCTGGCTGTCCTGGAACTCACTCTGTAGACCAGGCTGGCCTCGAACTCAGAAATCCGCCTGCCTCTGCCTCACAAGTGCTGGGATTAAAGGCGTGCGCCACCACTGCCCAGCAAGATTTATTTATTTAATGAATTTAAGTACACTGTCGCTGTCTTTAGACACACCAGAAGAGGGCATTAGATCCCATTACAGATGGTTGTGAGCAATCTATAACCTGAGCCATCTCTGCAAACCTGTTATATTTTCTTATCACAAACAAAAGAATCAGGATTGGAAGCCGGGCAGTGGTGGCGCACGCCTTTAATCCCAGCACTTGGGAGGCAGAAGCAGGTGGATTTCTGAGTTCGCAGGCCAGCCTGGTCTACAGAGTGAGTTCCAGGACAGCCAGGGCTACACACAGAGAAACTCTGTCTCGAAAAACCAAAAAAAAAAAAAAAAAAAACAGGAGTTTGGAATGCAGCAATAGGAAATAATATTTGTTGCATGCTTCTCTGTTCTTACGCATTGCATTTCAGAACCATCAGGAGAAGGTTTTGTAAAATTCCCAGTATCTCAGTTCTTCCCTAGACTAACTAACTAATTGGTGTCTCTGAAGGAGGTTTGTCAAGGCATCTGCTCCAAAGCTCCCAAGGTGATGCCTATATGCAGGTGGGAATGAGAACTCTCACTGCCGATGTCATGAGTGGTAAGCAGTCACCTGGCAGATGTAATTTCACAATCTTTAAACCCAGGCACTCAAGCTATTGAATAACTGTTCTTCCCTCCTCACTCCTTAAGGTACAGAGCCTTAATTTGGCAACTGTTCTAATGAACAGTTTCTTAAAACAAAGCCACAAGTGATTCCTTCCAAGTATGTGCAAAGGAAACTAAACATAGCATCTCCAAGACCTGTTGGTGCTCTTCGTTTCCCTGAAAATTGTATCCATCGGTTACCTGATAGAAGCAGGTTTTGGATGGAAGAGTCTGTTCTGACTCCCAGTGTGAGGGGACCTTCCATTGTGGTGGATGGAGCAGGTTTGGAAGCAGAAGGTTGTGGTTGCTGGTCACGTGGACTCTGCAGCCGGAAAACACAGAAGCATGATTGCTGGTGCTTAGCTTGCTTTCCGCAGTCTGAGATGGTGGAGTGATGCTGCTCTCACTGAGTGTGGGTGTCTCTCTCTCTCTCTCTCTCTCTCTCTCTCTCTCTCTCTCTCTCTCTTTAGTATGCCACAGGTTTGTCTCCTAGGTGACACTCTCATCTCGTTCAAACAAAGTTAACCGTCGCATCAACTCTATTCCTTTTGAAAATGATTTTATTACATTTGTTTTTATTTCTTTAGTTGTTTGTGTGCGCGCATGTGTATCACCACAGGTTAGAGAACGAATTTTGGGAGCGGGGTCTCTCCCTCCTCTATGTGGGTCATGTTGATTAAACTCAGCCATCAGGTACTTTGTTCCACTGAGCCATCTCACTAGCTGGACTGAGGGTGTCCTTGAACTTCTTCTGATCCCCCTGTCTCTACTTTGTTGAATTTACAAAGTGTTGGAATTGTAGGTGTGGCCCAGTATACCCAGTTTCATACATAAGGTGCTAGGAATCCAATCTAGAGCACAAACAGGCAGAGCACTTTTTACATAATAAATAAACAAATAAATAAATCTTTAAAAAAATTACTGATTTGTCATAGGTTCCAGATAGTCTTTTTTTTTTGTTGTTGTTGTTGTTGTTAGACAAATACTCTATTAGCTGAGCCACATACTCAAGTACTTTGTAAATGATATGAGGTTTTGTTGTTGTTGCTTTTGTTTTGGTTTGGTTTTGGCTTTTCTTGACAGTGTTTCTCTATGTAGCCCTGGTTATCCTGGAACTCACTCTATAGACTAGGCTGGCCTCAAACTCAGAGATCCTCATCCTTCTGCGTCCCGAGGTGTGCCCCACCACCACCCTGCTAAGTATTTTTAATTTACTTTTGACGATTCCATACACACACATAATGTGGTCCCATCATATTTTCCAGCCCCCCCTTATCCTTTTATCCCTTTCCCCCTCCTCATCAATTGCTCTTCTAACAAAGGACCTCCGACTTCCGAGCTTTTTGGTTTTATTTTATTTATGCGTGCATATGAGAGCGTGTGTACATGCGTTTGCATGCATGCATGTGTGTTTGTCTGATGTCTGTGTGTGTCCGTGTGTTTGGCCCAGTACATTTAATTAGGGTTGCTTTCACAAGCTTTGGTTGGGGAAGTGTTAGCATTTATAGTATTGTGTGTGGTGTGTGGGAGCTCATCGGCATCCCATCCTACCTGTGGAGGTCAGAGGATAACCTCTGGTGTCCGTTTTCATCTCCCACCTTGAATAAGACCACATCCCGTTTTCATTGCAGCATCTACTAGGCTATGGGAGTCTGTCTTTGCTTCCTATCTCAAGGTGTGAGTGCTGGGATTGAAGACATACTGACTACCAAATCTGGCTTTATATGGGATCTGAAGAACCAAGTGAAAGTTCTCACATTTGCAATGCCATTGGCTGGTCTGGAGCTGCTGTGTAGACCAGGCTAGCCTCAAGTCACAGATCCATCTGCCTCTGTATTTGTATTAAAGGCATGTGTAATCATATTTGGATTTACTATAATTTTTTTTTTTTTGAGATAGAGTCCTGCTATGTGGTCCAGGCTGGCTTTGAACTCCTGATTGTCTTGTCTTTGCCCTTAGAGTGATGGGATTGGTTGCAAGCTCTATCATGCCCATTAATGAGCAACATGATTGTCTCTAGGGACTAGATAAAGATCATCTGGAGCCTGCCAGGCAGTGGTGATGTACGCCCTTAATCACAGCACTTGGGAGGCAGAGGCAGGCGGATTTCTGAG
>NW_021617252.1:0-1701 GCF_004785775.1 Grammomys surdaster | reverse complement strand
GGCTTGCATAAATCATGGAAAGAGGAGGTTTTCCCTAACCAGACATAACACTGCCTGCCTCCCAGAAGACTCGATCAAAGCAAGGTCACAAAGTTCCACCTGGCTAAAAGGAGGCCTGCTCTAGTCTGAGAAACCCAGGCCAGTTAACACCAGAGATAAATAAATGGCAAAAGGAAAATTCAAGAACATAAGCAACAAAAGGCAATATAAACTGGCACCATCAAAAACCAGTTCTCCTACTACAGCAAGCCCTGGATGTCCTAACTCACCTGTAGAGAAAGATTATTACCTAAAATTCCATGTCATGAAGATGATAATGCCTTAAATGAAGGCATTTAAGGATGATATAAATGACACTCAAAGAAATACAGGAAAACACAGGCAGACAGGTAGAAGCTTGCTTTCCCCTTGAATGAACTTCCTGATTTTTTAGTTAAAAGGCTGAACCACAACAGAGTTTTTAAATTACCCATTGGAGTCAAGTAGTGAACTGTTCATTGAAGCTACAGGAAAAGGATTTACATGTAAAGCATGGCTTCTGCCTTCAGACCAGATCATGAGGAACAGGTTATTGTGTACACTGCACAGTGAAATAGGACAGGAAGTAGCTACATCACAGATTAAAGTTTTAGGGGGTCAGTTGTAGGGGAGCACTATTATGAAGAGCTGATACAAGCAGGGTGAGTGATTTTGTAATTTCCCAGCATGTATTAATTCATGTATGTAAAGAAAAACAGACCAGATTGTGGGGTGTACAATTTGGGTATGTTAACTTGAGCCAGTGGATATTGAATTACCAATTAGGACACTATCCTGTGGAGATATGTGGAATGCTCACTGATACAGTAAAGTCAGCTCAGAAATTTGAGACACAAACCATTGGCTGTGCTGTCTGTCAGCAGTAACATTGAACATAGGGACAAGGTCTTATTAATCCCATTCTCCCTACTAGGGAACACCTGCTCTTTTTCAAAGTTAGTATACCAATGTATTTTTTCAAATATATTTATCCTTTTAAGAAGACAATTGTTGGTGTTGCTTTTTGAATTTCATTTTCTTTATGTATCACTGCTCTAATCTCTTGTTTGTTTCTATTCCCCAAAGTTTCCTCATCATTAAGAATTTCAATCCTTTTGCTCAGAGGCTTTGATATTTGTTTCTGTTTAGAGCAGTGTCTTCTATAGCTGAGACTTTGGTCATTATATGTAGTTAAGGCTTGCTTTGAAGACCTAATCCTGCCTCTGCTGCACTATGCCTTCAAGTCAGTCACACATCTCCTTTCAGGCTGGGCTCTGGTGCTCAGTGTGAAGGAAAAGACACTAGTGAATGAGTGTCCCCAAACCTCCATGGCTTTTTTTTGTGGGAATTACAAATAAAGTGTGTAACAATTGAATTTCCTTGAAAAACTCTGAAGCTGGTGCAGTCACAGTACAGAAAGGCTGTGGAGGAAAGAAAGTGGGAGATTTCCGGTTTTCACAGTAGTTGGCTTTAGTAATGAGTACTCAGGTAATCAAGTTTAAATGGTCAGTAAAAGTCCAAACTGGTCATTTCGGGAAGTTCACAGACCAGGGCAATCAAGAATCTGGATGTGGAACTAAATTTATTTCTAGAAACCAAATTTCTGTAGTTACACTAGTTCAACCAGCACAGAAGTTCTGTACAAACTGGTGTCACTGTGCATAACAGGATTGTTATATTTTT
>NW_021617251.1:0-2582 GCF_004785775.1 Grammomys surdaster | reverse complement strand
GACACAATGAGAAGACAAAACCTAAGGATAGTAGGTATAGATGAGAATGAAGATTCCCAACTTAAAGGGCCAGTAAATATCTTCAACAAAATTATTGAGGAAAACTTCCCTAACCTAAAGAACGAGATGTCCATAAACATACAAGAACCCTACAGAACACCAAATAGACTAGAACAGAAAAGAAATACCTCCCTTCATATAATAATCAAAACATCAGATGCACAAAACAAAGAAAAAATACTAAAAACAGTAAGGGAAAAATGTCAAGTAACATACAAAGGCAGACTCATAAGAATTACACCAGACTTCTCACCAGAGACTATAAAAGCCAGAAGAGCCTGGACTGACATCCTACAGACCTTAAGAGAACACAAATGTCAGCCCAGACTACTATACTCAGCAAAACTCTCAATCACTATAGAGGGTGAAACCAAGATATTCCATGACAAAACCAAATTTGCACAATATCTTCCCACAAACCCAGCACTTCAAAGGATAATTGATGGAAAACGCCAACACAAGGAGGGAAACTACAACCTAGAAAAAGCAAGAAAGTAATCTTCCAACAACCCCAAAAGAAGATAACTATACAAACATAACTCTACCTCTAATAACAAAAATAACAGGAAGCCACAATCATTTTTCCTTAATATCTCTTAACATCAATGGTCTCAATTCCCCAATAAAAAGACGCAGACGATCAGACTGGATACACAAGCAGGACCCAGAATTTTGCTGCATACAAGAAATGCAACTCAGTGACAAAGACAGACACTACCTCAGAATAAATGGATGGATAACAGTTTTCCAAGCCAATGGTCCCAAGAAACAAGCTGGAGAGCCATTCTAATATCAAATAAAATCGACTGTCAACCAAGAGTAATCAAAAAAGATAAGGAAGGACACTTCATACTAATCAAAGGAAAAAATCTACCAAGGTGAACTCTCAATTCTGAACATCTATACTCCAAATGCAAGGGCACCCACATACATAAAAGAAACTTTACTAAAGCTCAAAACACACATTACACCTCACACAATAATAGTGGGGGATTTCAACACCCCACTCTCAGCAATGGATAGATCATGGAAACAGAAACTAAACTGAGACACTTTGACATTAACAGAAGTTATGAACCAAATGGACTTAACAGACATCTATAGAACATCTCATCATAAAACAAACGAGTATACCTTTTTCTCAGCACCTCATGGTACCTTCTCCAAAATAGGCCATATAATTGGTCACAAAACAGGGCTCTACAGATACAAAAAGATTGAAATAATCCCTTGCATCTTATCAGGTCACCACGGACTAAGACTGGTCTTTAATAATGATAAAACCAATGGAAAACCCACATGCACATGGAAACTGAACAACTCTCTACTCAATGATGACTTGGTCAATGAAGAAATAAAGAAATTAAAGAGTTTTTAGAATTTAATGAAAATGAGGACACATCATACCAAAACTTGTGGGACTCCATGAAGGCGGTGCTAAGAGGAAAACTCATAGCTCTAAGTGCCTACAAAAAGAAACTGGAAAGAGCACACACTAACAACTTGGCAGCACAACTAAAAGCTCTAGAACAAAAAGAAGAAAATACACCCAGGAGGAGTAGATGGCAGGAAATAATCAAACTCAGTGCTGAAATCAACCAAATAGAAACAGAAAGAACAATATGAAATATCAACCAAACCAGGAGCTGGTTCTTTGAGAAAATCAACAAGATAGATAAACCGTTAGCCAGACTGACCAGAGGGCACAGAGACAGTATCCAAATTAATAAAATCAGTACTGAAAGGGGAGACATAACAACAGAAACTGAAGAAATTCAAAAAATCATCAGATCCTACTACAAAGGCCTATACTCAACAAAACTGTAAAACCTGGATGAAATGGACAACTTCCAAGATAGATACCAGGTACCAAAGTTAAACCAGGAGCAGATAAACCATCTAAACAGTCCCATAACCCCTAAGGAAATAGCAGCAGTCATTAAAAGTCTCCCCACTAAAAAAAGCCCAGGACCAGATGGTTTTAGTGCTGAATTCTATCAGACCTTCAAAAAAGACCTAATACTAATTCTCTTCAAACTATTCTACAAAATAGAAACAGAAGGAACACTACCCAATTCGTTCTATGAAGCTACAATTACACTCATACCCAAACCTCACAAAGAGCCAACAAAGACAGAGAACTTCAAACCAGTCTCCCTTATGAACATCAATGCAAAAATACTCAATAAAATTCTAGGAAACCGAATCCATGAACGCATCAAAACAATCATCCATCATGATCAAGTAGGTTTTATCCCAGGAATGCAGGGATGGTTCAATATTCGGAAATCCATCAATGTAATCCACTATATAAACAAACTCAAAGAAAAAAAATCACATGATCATCTCACTAGATGCTGAGAAAGCATTTGACAAAATTCAACACCCCTTCATGATAAAAGTCTTAGAAAGATCAAGAATTCAAGGCCCCTACCTAAACATAGTAAAAGCAATTTACAGCAAACCAGTAGCCCACATCAAGCTAAATGGAGAGAAACTTGAGGCAATCCCACTAAAATCAG
>NW_021617250.1:0-1080 GCF_004785775.1 Grammomys surdaster | reverse complement strand
CAGACTGTCCTGTTTCCCATACCAGAATACTGGAATGACAGAAGTGAATGACTACAGCTGACTCCTAACTGCTTATTATACAAGCTTTAATGGGAATGAACAAACTGATATGCTGACTCTCGTTAAACTAGATCCTGCTTCTAGGTGGAGGGCTGAAGGGACAAAGACTTCCTGGCTGTCTGAGAGATCAAGAATATGTAGGGCCCCTACAATGTCCTGAGGGTGCTGGAGGAGAAGATTTCATACACTAATGAATGGACACTAAATCCTAGGACTAATGGAGGAGGGAAGAGTGATGCTTGGGGCTCTGTAGCCTCACTAGTGCATGGAGATTCGATTGGACGGAAAGTTCATAGGTGTCTTTAATACATAGAGGGTGGGCCTGGATTATCATTATTATTATTAATTATTATTATTATTATTATTATTAATTATTCTCCTCCTCCTCCTTCTTCTTCCACTACCGCTTCCTCTTCCTCTTCTTCTCCTCCTCCCTCTACTTCTTTGTCTTTTGTTTGTTTTTTAAATTCATTATTTTTTTAATTTTACACAAGTTTGAATGTAATTCTTTACTTTTAGCTATTGAGAACACAACTGAATCACTTTCTTCTCATTTCTCTCCTCTCTAAATGGACTCAAGTACCCTGTCTTAAAATCTTGCAAATTCATGACTTCTTTCTCTTTCATTATTGATACATATATATTATTCCAAGTACATAACTTGCTCAGTCTATATCATGTTATTACATTTATACTTTTATAAAGACTGATAATTTGAAATTAGATATCCAATTGTTGTGTTTGTCTCCTAGGGAAAACTATTTATCTCACACTCATAGTTCCTCAGGTGTCTGTAGTTCTAAGGTTGACTTCTTGTGAGTGTTTTCTTTACATGTCAGCGTGCCTATTGGTATTGCTTTTGTTTAGTTATGTTAGTGAGACTTCTCCATGGGTGTAACATCTCTGATATTTCTAGGAGACATCATATCACAGCAAACCTTCTGGCCCTGTGGTCTTTGCACCCTTTCCTCCTTTTTCCCACAATGAACCTTGAGCCTTAGGTGGAGGAGTTGGTTTGTA
>NW_021617249.1:0-2452 GCF_004785775.1 Grammomys surdaster | reverse complement strand
TAGACATACTGTATGATATTACATATGTCATTTAATTTATTTTTATAGTTGTTTAAACATTAGTTTTCCTTAAAGAGAAGCAAAGCTATTCTTTTGGAATTAAAGGAGCAGGAAACTCTGTAATTCCACAATCGAAAATCATGAGAAGTCATACAAGAAAATAACCTGGGATTGTTTCCTTCATGATACAGATTTCACATTGCTGAGAGCAAACTTGAATTATCAGATGTAGACAGGGCCCAAGAATGAGCTTACTATAAACTCCTGTGTGATCCTCACTTTCTAAACAGACAGAATGAGAGCTGGATCTGTCAAAGTCATTCCTCCCTGAGCTTCCCAATTTTGTGTCTCTGTGTTCATTATTGCTTCCCTCCTTTGCATTTACAATTAGGAAAATTGAATTAATGTTTTTAAATTGGACTAAATTCTTCTCTCACACAATGTATTCTGACTGTTTTTGCTCCAGGTAATCCTCATAAGTCTAGCCTACTTTCCCTCTTCACCATATCCACTCTCCCTGCTTCATTTCCTCTTCAGAAAAGAACATACCTCCAAGAGGAGACAGCCAAATAAGACCAAAGACACAAAAGGCAATAGACCTCATTCTGAGTCTGGACAGGGCAACTCAATTGGAGGAAAAGGAGCTGAAAGGGTTTATGGCTCCATGGGGAGAGCAACAATACCAACCAACCAGATCTCCCAGGGTCTAAACCACAAACCTGGGAGCAAACAGGGAGGGACCCATGGACCCAGCTGCATATGTAGAGGAGGATGACATTGTCAGTCATAGTTGGGTGAGGAAGTCCTTAGTCCAGTAAAGGCTGGATGACCTACTGTGGGGGAAATCATGGGTGTTGTGGAGGAAGGGGGAGGGTGGCTGGGGGCATATCCTCATAGAACCAGGAGGAGTTGGGTGGGATAGGGGGTTCCTGGGGAGGGAGGGGGAATAGAGATAGGGGATTATATCTGAAATCTTAATAAAATATCAAATAATAAAATTTAAAAAAAAGAAAAGCAGGAGTGAAAATATCATTCCTTTATTTAAACTACCACATTCCACTTCCTGGTCCCCATATGCTTGTTCAAACACATGAGTGTATGGGAACCATATTTTAAAATAGCATAATGCAAAATACATGAGGTTCAAATTAAAAAGTCCAAAAATGTTAAAAGTCCAAAGTTCAAAGTCTCTTCAGAGATTCATCTAATCATGTACCTGTAATCCCCTGTATTTTCAAAACAAATAGCACATCATATAGGTTCAAATTCACAGGATATATTCTTCATCATTCCTAAATGCCCTTGTGAGGAAATACAGCACCAAAAGATGACCAAAAGCCAGCAGAGTACTCTCCAAAATCTGCATCTCCATGTCTGATGTCAAAGCTTTCTTCATATCTCTGACTCTTTTGTGCTTTCTGAACTGCAGCACAGTTCTTTCTCTTTGGCTGGTTTTACTCCCTGAAAGCAGTTTTGCTGAGCAGGTGCTACACAGCTCTGGCACCACAAAATCCTGGGATCTTCAATGTAACTTCAATATTACAGCTTCATGTTCCCATATCTGGGATCCACATGTGATCTTCTGCGCATCAGAAAAGACAGTGGGTCATTTCTCCAGCTCTTCCCTCTATAGCACTCTAGGTTCTGGTTGACTCCAGTCTGCTGGAGCTGCTGCTGTTGGTCTTTCTACTCATCCCAGGGCTCTGACATCTTCAATATGCTGTGTTCTCCTGCTGCAGCTACTCTTCATTGCTTTCCTCACATACATGCCCTTCATGGGGCCAAGCCTTAGCTGTTCTTCATGACACATTCATGCCTTAAAACCAGTGCTATTTTGGTGATATTTACACAAGATGAAGACCAGCTGAACCACCAGGTACACCCTTGGCTATCTCTGGAACACAGCTTCATTTTCCTCTCAGAAAACAAACCCCAGAAGACTTCACCTCACTGATGCTGGTCTGTTCTTGACCACCACTAATTTTTTAACTATAGCTAACAGTATCAACTGTGGCAGTAGTGCCTTCTAGTCTTGCCTCTAAAGACAGAGGCACATGGACAAAGCTGCTGAGTTCTGCTGCTTTCTGGGGCTGGAACATGGCCCTTCTATTACATTATCACCAGCTTTCTAATTTTCAACAACTTCACTGCCTAAGCTTGGTGGTACTGGAACTTACTCTGTAGTTTAACCTTGAAATCAGAGGTATGCATGGCTCTGTATCCTGAACAATGGGATAAAAGGTTTATGTGTGACACTTTGTCTAAGGTTTTCTTTACCTAAATCTTGTTCTGGACCAGAATGACTTGAACCAGAAATCTGCTGACTCTTTTCTCCTGGGATTTAAGGCATGTACCACTATGCCTGAATCTAAATATTTCCTTTTAGATCTTAAATTGAAAACACTGAAAAGTAATGACTATCCATCCTTTGTCAATTTGACAGATACTTGTA
>NW_021617248.1:0-13106 GCF_004785775.1 Grammomys surdaster | reverse complement strand
TGAAGGGTGTCATTTCCATAATTTCTTTCTCAGCCAGTTTATCTTTTGAGTAGAGGAAGGCTACTGATTTGCTTGAGTTAATTTTATATCCAGCCACTTTGCTAAAGTTGTTTATCAGGTTTAGGAGTTCTCTGGTGGAAGTTTTGGGGTCACTTAAGTATACTATCATATCATCTGCAAATAGTGAGATTTTGACTTCTTCCTTTCCAATTTGTATCCCTTTGACCTCCTTGTGTTGCCTAATTGCTCTGGCTAGGACTTCCAATACTATATTAAATAAGTAGGGGGAGAGTGGGCAGCCTTGCCTAGTCCCTGATTTTAGTGGGGTTGCTTCAAGTTTCTCTCCATTTAGTTTAATGCTGGCTACTGGTTTGCTGTAAATTGCTTTTACTATGTTTAGGTATGGACCTTGAATTCCTGACCTTTCCAAGACTTTTATCATGAAGGGGTGTTGAATTTTGTCAAATGCTTTCTCAGCATCTAGTGAGATGATCATGTGGTTTTTTTCTTTGAGTTTGTTTATATAATGGATTACATTGATGGATTTCCGAATATTGAACCAACCCTGCATTCCTGGGATGAAGCCAACTTGATCATGATGGATAATTGTTTTGATGTGTTCTTGAATTCGGTTCGCTAGAATTTTATTGAGTAATTTTGCATCAATGTTCATAAGGGAGATTGGCCTGAAGTTCTCTTTCTTTGTTGCGTCTTTGTGTGGCTTAGGTATGAGTGTAATTGTGGCTTCAAAGAATGAGTTGGGTAGTGTACCTTCTGTTTCTATTTTGTGGAATAGTTTGAAAAGAATTGGGATTAGGTCTTCCTTGAAGGTCTGATAGAATTCTACACTAAAACCGTCTGGTCCCGGGCTTTTCTTTGTAGGGAGACATTTAATGACTGCTGCTATTTCTTTTGGGGTTATGGGACTGTTTAGATGGTTTATCTGGTCCTGATTTAACATTGGCAACTGGTATTTGTCTAGGAAATTGTCCATTTCATCCAAATTTTCCAATTTTGTTGAATATAGGCTTTTGTAGTAGGATCTGATGATTTTTTTAATTTCCTCAGTTTCTGTTGTTATGTCCCCCTTTTGAGTTCTGATTTTATTAATTTGGATACTGTCTCTGCCCTCTGATTAGTCTAGCTAAGGGTTTGTCTATCTTGTTGATTTTCTCAAAGAACCAGCTCCTGGTTTTATTGATTCTTTGGATAGTTCTTTTTGTTTCAATTTGGTTGATTTCAGCCCTGAGTTTAATTATTTCCTGCCTTCTACTCCTCTTGGGTGTATTAGCTTCTTTTTGTTCTAGGTCTTTCAGGTGCTCTGTCAAGCTGTTAGTGTATGCTCCCTCCAGTTTCTTTTTGTAGGCACTTAGAGCTATGAATTTTCCTCTTAGCACTGCTTTCATTGTATCCCATAAATTTTGGTATGATGTGTCATCATTCTCATTAAATTCTAAAAAGTTTTTAATTTCTTTCTTTATTTCTTCCCTTACCTGATTATCAAGGAGTAGGGTGTTGTTCAGTTTCCATGTAAATGTGGGCTTTCCATTCTCTTTGTCATTTTTGAAGACCAGCCTTAGACCATGGTGATCTGATAGGATGCAGGGAATTATTTCAATTTTCTTATATCTGTTGAGGCCTGTCTTTTGCCCAATTATATGGTCTATTTTGGAGAAGGTAACATTAGGTGCTGAGAAAAAGGTAAATTCTTTTGCTTTAGGGTGAAATGTTCTATAGATATCTGTTAAGTCCATTTGGTTCATAACTTCTGTTAGTTTTACTGTATCTCTATTTAGTTTCTGTTTCCATGATTTATCCATTGCTGAGAGTGGGGTGTTGAAGTCTCCCACTATTATTATGTGAGGTGCAATGTGTGTTTTGAGCTTTAGTAAGGTTTCTTTTATGAAATTCGATGCTCTTGTATTTGGCGCATAGATATTCAGAATTGAGAGTTCATGTTGGTTGACTTTTCCTTTGACAAGTATGAAATGCCCTTCCTTATCCTTTTTGATAGTTTTAAGTTGAAAGTTGATTTTATTCGATATTAGAATGGCTACTCCCGCTTGTTTCTTAGTGCCATTTGCTTGAAAAATTGTTTTCCAACCTTTTACTCTAAGGTAGTGTCTGTCTTTGTCACTGAGGTGGGTTTCCTGTAAGCAGCAAAAAGCTGGGTCCTGTTTGAGTATCCAGTCCGTTAGCCTATGCCTTTTTATTGGGGAATTGAGTCCATTGATGTTAAGAGATATTAAGGAGAGGGTGTTCTTGCTTCCTGTCATTTTTGCTAATAGTGGAGACATCGTTTGTGTGGTTATCTTCTTTTGGGTTTGATGGAAAAGGATTATTTTCTTGCTCTTTCTGGGGTATGATTGCCCTCCTTGTATTGGAGCTTTCCTGCTATTATCCTTTGTAAAGCTGGATTTGAGGGAAGATACTGTGTAAATTCAGTTTTGTCATGGAATATCTTAGTTTCTCCGTCTATGGTAATTGAAAGTTTTGCTGGGTAAAGTAGCTTGGGCTGGCATTTATGTTCTCTTAGGGTTTGTATGATATTTGTCCAGGATCTTCTGGCTTTTATAGTATCTGGTGAGAAGTCAGGTGTAATTCTGATAGGTTTGCCTTTATATGTTATTTGGCCTTTTTCCCTTACTGCTTTTAAAATTCTGTCTTTGTTTTGTACATTTTGAGTCTTGATTATTATGTGACGGGAGGTATTTCTTTTTTGATCTAGTCTGTTTGGCGTTCTGTAGGCTTCTTGTGTGATTATGGGCATCTCATTCCTTAGGTTAGGGAAGTTTTCCTCAATAATTTTGTTGAAGATATTTACTGGCCCTTTAAGTTGGGAATCTTCACTCTCATCTATACCTATTATCCTTAGGTTTGGTCTTCTCATTGCGTCCTGGATTTCCTGGATATTTTGAGATAGCAACTTTTTGCATTTTGCATTTTCTTTGATAGTTGTGTCAATATTTTCTAAGGTATCTTCTGCACCTGAGATTCTTTCTTCTATCTCTTGTATTCTGTTGGTGATGCTTGTGTCTATGACTCCTGATTTCTTTTTTAGGTTTTCTATCTCCAGGATAGTCTCCCTTTGTGATTTCTTTATTGTTTCTACTTCCATTTTTATGTCCTGGATGGTTTTGTTCAATTCCTTCATCTGTTTGTTTGTGTTTTCTTGTAATTCTTTAAAGGATTTTTGTGTTTCTTTAAGGACTTCATCCTGTTTTCCTGTGTTCTCCTCAAGTTTTTTGATAGTGTTATTTACTTCCTTCTTGTAGTCCTCTAGCATCATCATTAGAAATGATTTTAGATCTGGTTCTTGTTTTCCTGGTGATATGGGGAGTTCAGGACTTTCTAATGTGGGAGAACTAGGTTCTGATAATGGCAAGTACCTTGGGTTGCTGGTGCTTGTGTTCTTGCGCTTGCCTTTCGCCATCAGGATCACCTTTGTGCTATCAGTGCTGTCTCTGACTGGGGCCTGTCTTTCCTATTATCTAGGTTGTGTCAGAACTGTTTGGGATGGGTTTTGCTGCTGGGGTTAGAGATGAGGCCCAAGATGTGCTCGGTGCTCAGGTGGAAACCGGAAGGGGCCGGGGCTCCGGGTCAGGAGCGGATTCCTGGATCCCAATGAGTCCCAGTGGGTCCCAGTGGGTCCCAGTTGCTCCCTGATTGGGGGCGAGCACTGCCACCTCCTAGCCTAAGAAACTGCTTGAGCTAGCTTGAGCCAAGGAGAGCCCAGCTCCCTCTAGGTTCTGTGAGATTGGGTGCAGAGCTTACTCCCGGGATCTGCTCTGGCACAGACCGGAAGGAACCCACGCTCCGGGCCCTGGAGTGAACTCCTGGGTCCCAGTGGGTCCTAGCCACTCCCTGTTCGGGGGCAAGCACTGCCACCTCCTAGCCCAAGACCCTGCTTGGCACAGAGGTCCTGCGAACCCCGCTTCCTCTGGAGTCTGCGAGATTGGGTGCAGAGCTGCCTCCTGGGATCCGCGAGTGCTCGGGCCCAGACCGGATGGAGCCTGCCCCGGGCCAGGAGCGAATTCCTGGGTCCCAGTGGGTCCCTGTTGCTCCCTGTTTGGGGTGAGTGCTGCTATTTCCTTACCTGGGATGCTGCGTGAGTTCAAGCTCCTGAGAGTCCCTGTTTTTCTTGGTTTTCTGCGGTTGGGTACGGAGCTGCTGCCTGCGACCTGCTCTAGGCTCGTTCCCAAACCGGAAGTCCCAAATTATTTTTTGAGAACCAAAATGATGACTTTGAGAACCAACCTAACTGGGAAAGTGAAATATCATCTAAATTTCATTTTGAAAAAAAAATCTTCAGGCAACTAGCAGCAAAGTCCCAGCCTTTAAGCCATGGTTAAAAAGAACAGTCACTCTGAGTTATGTGCTTGAACTTAAAGATGCAGAGTTAGGATCCATGAATAAGAGAGAACATGCGACCTTTGTCTTTCTGGAACTAGGTTACCACAGTACAGTCTTTTCAAGTTACGTACATTTACCTGCAAATTTCATGATTGTACTTTTCAAAAATGACTGAATAAAATACCATTATGTATGTTTCCCACATTTTTATTATCCTAACTTATGGACTTCCATGCTGTTTCCATTTTCTAGCTCTTGTGAATAGAGTACAAAGGAGATGGGTGAGCAAATGTCCCCGTAGTAGAATACTGAGTCCTTTGTGAATATGCTCAGGAGCAGCATAATAGAGCCTTGTGGTAGACCTTTTTTATTGAGAAACCTCTTCATTGATTTTCATAGTTTCAAAATTACTATTTCCCTTTCCCCACATCCTCACCAGCATTTACTGTTGTTTGTTTTCTTATTAACCATTTCCAGTTGAATAAGATTTAATTTCAAAGTAGTTTTAATTAGCATTTCTCTAATTATTAAAGATGTTAAACATTTTTTTGTTATTTTAAGCTATTTTTTTTCAGAACTAGCTGGGTCATTTATTTTCTTTGATGCCTTATTTTTGAGTTCTTTGTATATTCTGGTTATTCTTCTTCTATTAGATGTAGACATGGGAATTCTTTTCTCTCACTTTGTGGTATTTCTCTTTAGTCTATTGTTTCCTTTGTTGTATGGAAGCTTTTTAGTTTTGTGAGATCTGATTTGTCAATTTTTGGGCTTTAACTTTGAAAAAATAGAGACTTTTTCAGAAAGTCCTTTCCATTGCTTACATCTTGTTGAATACTGCTTCTCTTTTCTCCTAGTTTAGCAATGAGGTCATGATACACGTGTGGTTGATTTTTGTTCAGAGTAAGAGAAAAGCATCTAATTTCATTTTCCTTCATCTAGACGCCCAGTTTTCTCAACACCATTTGTAGAAGATGTTGTCTTTTCTCAAGTGTGTACTTTGGGATCTTGTGGGCTATCACATGACTATAGTTGGTTGGACATAGTTTTGCATCCTCTATTCTGTTCTTCTGCCTCCCACGTCTGTATTTCTGTTTTGCTTCTGTATTATGTTGGTCTTATTACTTTGTTCTGTAGTATAATTTGA
Source organism: Grammomys surdaster (assembly GCF_004785775.1). NCBI lineage: Eukaryota > Metazoa > Chordata > Mammalia > Rodentia > Muridae > Grammomys > Grammomys surdaster. The sequence continues at coordinate 7,609 of NW_021617248.1, read as the reverse complement.
GATCAAATCCAGCATTTCTCCAGCACTATTCATTTTGCTCAGAATTGTCTTTGTTATCTAGGTTATTTTTTTTTTTCTAGAGAAATTTTAATCAAGCAATATGGCTGCTCTGGCAAAGGATTACATCCAAAGACCTTCTAGGTCTTTAAGATTCATCCAGAATGCAGACACGCCACCAATTATAGTAGAGCAGTATACATCCTTAGTACACACTGTTAATCACCAACGATTAAGGTAAAATTATTGTAAAAGGAAACAGCTATGTTTCAAAGTAATGTCTAATTGAGGGGTAGACAAAGTGAGGGATCAGAGAAAGATCTGGCAGAATGAGTCAGAGATAGGATATGCTCAACTCACAAGAGAACAGCATAGGAAGGAGAGGCTACATAAGGGCAGCTAGGAAGGGAGAGTGAGCTAGCGAGAGAGCGAGAGAGCAAGAGAGCGAGAGAGTGAGAGAGAGTGAGGGGGGAGGAGGAGAGGGTGTATGTGTCATAATTTGGTCAAGACAGTTTTACAAAGACAGGTTGTGGACAGAAGAAACTAGGCACAAGTAAAGACAGAACAAGCTAGAGAATGAGGAGGCGGAAGATTAGAACAGATTGCCCAAGTTAGTATGAAACCAAGCAGAGTAATTCAGTCAGAAGCCAAGAGAAGACAGTTTGAATTTTTGTCAGCTTAAAGCTTAGACTGTATGGAGAGGATAGAACGGAGAAAGAAACACTCTAGGTTAAACCCAAGCTGTGTATTCTCATGGCTTGGATATGGTCTCATTCCTTCATCTGAGGAAATAAAAATAACACGTGCACTTTTGTGTTTCCATTTTTGTGAGAATTTCATGAAGGGTATTTTTAAGTAGCACTTACTCTGTGAATATTTTTTTTCAATGATAATCATTTTCATAATAGTCTACAAACTCATAAGCATGAGAAGCCTTTCCATCATTTATTTTAAATTTTCGTTTAGTTTCAGCCTTTTACAATTCTTAATTTTTCTCTTTGAATCATTTACCATTCACTAGAGTGTTGTTTGATCTCTCTGAACTTGTTTAATTTCTAATGGTTATTTTGGCTGCTCCTTCCTGAGCTCTCTTGCATTGTGGTCAGAGAGAAAACACAGACTTCATTCAATTCTTCCTGTTCATTTTGTGACTTGATTTTTGTTCTAATCTTTGGTCTATTTCAAGGCTACCTAAAGGAATGAACATTTGGTATACTTTTTGTGAAATATTTAATAGATATTTGTTAGGTTCATTTGTCTATTTTGTCAGAGAGTACAATAGTGATGGCTGCTTGTTTCCTGTTCTTATTTGTATAAGATGCTCTTTCCCCATGATTTAACTTTAAGGTGTTAATTATGCTTGATGGTATTTTGTAGACAACAAAAATACAGATGTTATTTGATTAATTCAACTACTCTCTATTGTTTGATTGGGTATTTGAAAGCACCAATTGTCCATAGCTACGGTTTCCTGCACAACACCAAATCAGTTAACCTTCAAGCATAGACTGGGTAAAGATGCATAAGATTCCAACCCTTCTGAAGAGAATAGGCAGATAATAGCTGCTGAGGGAGTAGTGAGTCAGTTTTCTTTGGGCATGAGATCTCTGACAGGTTAGAGGTTGACCATGCAGGAGTGGTCAACCCCATACCCATGTGCATATGGATAACATTATTTGGACCAAGGATATACATAAGAAGAAGACATATTTGAGAGGGAGGTGCTGGGTAACACAGGAAGAGTTGGAAAAGAGAGAGAGAGGTGGATGGTATTTGGATATTATTATTAGAAATTTTATAGAGCTTCATCAGAGTCACCATATGTTTCTGGGAGAAATTGTGATTTCTCTGTTGGGGTTTTTAGTTTCATTAATAAAATAATTTAAGAACAGACTTAAAAAAACTTACAGACAATTTTAGTAGTGTTTAAAATAATAGTCCCAAAGCTGGCAAGTTGTAAATCTCAGCCACTATGCAGAAGTGGAAGACAGAGAAGAGCTACAGAAAAAGTCATACCATCTGAATTAAGCCTCATGAAGACAAGTGGCCACAATATGTAGAAGAAACTTTAGAAACATAGGGAGCAAACATAGGCTTTGGCCATCAAGCAAAAGAAATTCTGAAGAGAAGGAAAGAAATGATTAAGCCTTTCCTAGTTTGTTTAGAACTCAAAGATGTGGGCAGATAGAATATAGCTGTAGGCTCGACCTGAAGGTGAGAATTCAGGACAGGAAAAGTACACTATCTTATAAGAGGGATAATTATTCATTCTACCATCTGTACAGCTTAAGAGAGATTAAGCTTGCGGTCTGGGCTCGAGGATAGAGCAGATCACAGGCGGCAGCTCCATACCCAACCCCAGAAAACCGAGAGAAAGAGGGACTCCCAGGAGCTTTAACTCAGGCAGCATCCCAGGTAAGGAAAAAGCAGCACTTGCCCCAAACAGGGAGCAACCAGTACCCACTGGGACCCAGGAATTCACTCCTGGCCCGGAGCACAGACTCCATCCTCTCTGGGCCCGAGCACTCACAGATACCGGGAGGCAGCTCTGCACCCAATCTCACAGAATCCAGAGGAAGCGGGGCTCTCAGGACCTCTATGCCAAGCAGTATCTTAGGCTAGGAGGTGGCAATACTTGCCTCCAATCATGGAGTAACTGGGACCCACTGGGACCCAGGAATCTACTCCTGACCTGGAGCCTGGGCCCCTTCCGGTTTCCACCTGAGCACGGAGCACATCTTGGGCCTCAGCTCTAACCCCAGCAGCAAAACCCATCCCAAGAAGTTCTGACACAACCTAGATAATAGGAAAGACAGGCCCCAATCAGAAAGAGCACAGATAGCACAAAGGTGATCCAGATGGCAAAAGGCAAGCGCAAGAACACAAGCACCAGCAACCCAAGGTACTTGCCATTATCAGAACCTAGTTCTCCCACACTAGAAAGTCCTGAACTCCCCATATCACCAGGAAAACAAGAACCAGATCTAAAATAACCTCTAATGATGATGCTAGAGGACTATAAGAAGGGCATAAATAACACTCTCAAAAAACTTGAGGAGAACACAGGAAAACAGGATGAAGTCCGTAAAGAAACACAAAAATCCTTTAAAGAATTACAAGAAAACACAAACAAACAGATGAAGGAATTGAACAAAACCATCCAGGACATAAAAATGGAAGTAGAAACAATAAAGAAATCACAAAGGGAGACTATCCTGGAGATAGAAAACCTAAGAAAGAAATCAGGAATCAGACACAAGCATCACCAACAGAGATAGAAGAAAGAATCTCAGGTGCAGAAGATACCATAGAGAATATTGACACAACTGTCAAAGAAAATGCAAAATGCAAAAAGTTGTTAACACAAAATATCCAGGAAATTCAGGACGCAATGAGAAGACCAAACCTAAGGATAATAGGTATAAATGAGAGTGAAGATTTTCAACTTAAAGGGCCAGTAAATATCTTCAACAAAATTATTGAGGAAAACTTCCCTAACCTAAGGAATGAGATGCCCATAATCACACAAGAAGCCTACAGAACACCAAACAGACTAGATCAAAAAAGAAATACCTCCAGTCACATAATAATCAAGACACAAAATGCACAAAACAAAGAAAGAATTTTAAAAGCAGTCAGGGAAAAAGACCAAGTAACATATAAAGGCAAACCTATCAGAATTACACCTGACTTCTCACCAGATACTATAAAAGCCAGAAGATCCTGGACAAATACCATACATCCCTAAGAGAACATAAATGCCAGCCCAAGCTACTTTACCCAGCAAAACTCTCAATTACCATAGACGGAGAAACTAAGATATTCCATGACAAAACCGAATTTACACAGCATCTTCCCATAAATCCAGCTCTACAAAGGATAATAGCAGGAAAGCTCCAATACAAGGAGGGCAATCATACCCTAGAAAGAGCAAGAAAATAATTCTTTTCCATCAAACCCAAAAGAAGATAACCACACAAACGATGTCTCCACTATTAGCAAAAATGACAGGAAGCAACAACACCCTCTCCTTAATATCTCTTAACATCAGTGGACTCAATTCCCTAATAAAAAGGCATAGGCTAACGGACTGGATACTCAAACAGGACCCAGCTTTTTGCTGCTTACAGGAAACCCACCTCAGTGACAAAGACAGACACTACCTTAGAGTAAAAGGTTAGAAAACAATTTTTCAAGCAAATGGCCCTAAGAAACAAGCGGCAGTAGCCATTCTAATATCGAATAAAATCGACTTTCAACTTAAAGCTATCAAAAAGGATAAGGAAGGACATTTCATACTTGTCAAAGGAAAAGTCAACCAACATGAACTCTCAATTCTGAATATCTATGCGCCAAATACAAGAGCATTTACTTTCATAAAAGAAACCTTACTAAAGCTCAAAACACACACTGCACCTCACACAATAATAGTGGGAGACTTCAACACCCCACTCTCAGCAATGGATAAATCATGGAAACAGAAACTAAATAGAGATACAGTGAAACTAACAGAAGTTATGAACCAAATGGACTTAACAGATATCTATAGAACATATCACCCTAAAGCAAAAGAATATACCTTTTTCTCAGCACCTCATGGTACCTTCTCCAAAACAGACCATATAATTGGGCACAAGACAGGCCTCAACAGATATAAAAAAATTGAAATAATTCCCTGCATCCTATCAGATCACCATGGTCTAAGGCTGATCTTCAAAAATGACAAAGAGAATGGAAAGCCCACATTCACATGGAAACTGAACAACACCCTACTCCTTGATAATCAGGTAAGGGAAGAAATAAAGAAAGAAATTAAAAACTTTTTAGAATTTAATGAAAATGATGACACATCATATCAAAATCTATGGGGTACAATGAAAGCAGTGCTAAGAGGAAAATTCATAGCTCTAAGTGCCTACAAAAAGAAACTGGAGGGAGCATACACTAGCAGCTTGACAATGCACCTGAAAGACCTAGAACAAGAGGAGTAGACGGCAGGAAATAATTAAACTCAGGGCTGAAATCAACCAAATAGAAACAAAAAGAACTATCCAAAGAATCAATAAAACCAGGAGCTGATTCTTTGAGAAAATCAACAAGATAGATAAACCCTTAGCTAGACTAATCAGAGGGCAGAGAGACAGTATCCAAATTAATAAAATCAGAACTGAAAAGGGTGACATAACAACAGAAACTGAGGAAATTAAAAAAATCATCAGATCCTACTACAAAAGCCTATACTGAAGAAAATTGGAAAATTTGGATGAAATGGACAATTTTCTAGACAAATACCAGTTACCAATGTTAAATCAGGACCAGATAAACCATCTAAACACTCCTATAACCCCAAAAGAAATTGAAGCAGTCATTAAAAGTCTCCCTACAAAGAAAAGTCCAGGACCAGGTGGTTTTAGTGCAGAATTCTATCAGACCTTCAAGGAAGACTTAATTCCAATTCTTTTCAAACTATTCCACAAAATAGAAACAGAAGGTACACTACACAATTCATTCTATGAAGCCCCAATTACGTTCATACCTAAACCACACAAAGATCCAACAAGGAAAGAGAACTTCAGGCCAATCTCCCTTATGAACATTGATGCAAAATTACTCAATAAAATTCTAGCGAACCAAATCCAAGAACACATCAAAACAATTATCCATCACGATCAAGTAGGCTTTATCCCAGGAATGCAGGGTTGGTTCAATATTCGGAAATCCATCAGTGTAGTCCACTATATAAACAAACTCAGAGAAAAAAAACCACATGATCATATCACTAGATGCTGAGAAAGCATTTGACAAAATTCAACACGACTTCATGATAAAAGTCTTGAAAGTTCAGGAATTCAAGGTCCATACCTAAACATAGTAAAAGCAATATACAGCAAACCAGTAGCCAGCATCAAACTAAATGGAGAGAAACTTGAAGCAATCCCACTAAAATCAGGGACTAGGCAAGGCTGCCCACTCTCCCCCTACTTATTTAATATAGTATCGGAAGTCCTAGCCAGAGCAATTAGGCAACACAAGGAGGTCAAAGTGATACAAATTGGAAGGAAGAAGTCAAAATCTCACTATTTGCAGATGATATGATAGTATACTTAAGTGACCCCAAAACTTCCACCAGAGAATTCCTAAACCTGATAAAAAAAAACTTTAGCAAAGTGGCTGGATATAAAATTAACTCAAGCAAATCAGTAGCCTTCCTCTACTCAAAAGATAACCTGGCTGAGAAAGAAATTATGGAAATGACACCCTTCACAATAGTCACAGATAATATAAAATACCTTGGTGTGAACCTAACCAAGCAAGTAAAAGACCTGTATGACAAGAACTTCATGTCCCTGAAGAAAGAAACTGAAGCAGATCTCAGAAGATGGAAAGATCTCCCATGCTCATGGATTGGAAGGATTAATATAGTAAAAATGGCTATTTTGCCAAAAGCCATCTACAGATTTAATGCAATCCCCATCAAAATTCCCACTCAATTCTTCTCAGAGATAGAAAGAGCAATCTTAAAATTTATTTGGAATAACAAAAAACCCAGGATTGCGAAAACTACTCTCAGCAATAAAAGAACTTCTGGAGGAATCACCATCCCAGACTTCAAGCTGTACTACAAAGCAATAGTGATAAAAACTGCATGGTATTGGAACAGAGACAGGCAGGAGGATCAGTGGAATAGAATAGAAGACCCAGAAATGAACCCCCATACCTATGGTAACTTAATCTTTGACAAAGGGGCTAAAACCATCGAATGGAAAAAAGATAGCATTTTCAACAAATGGTGCTGGTCCAACTGGTGGTCAGCATGTAGAAAAATGAAAATTGATCCACACTTATCTCCTTGTACAAAGCTCAATTCCAAGTGGATTAAGGACCTCCACCTAAAACCAGCCACACTAAAACTAATAGAAGAGAAACTGGGGAAAAGCCTGGAACACATAGGCACAGGAAAAAAGTTTCTGAACAGAACACCAATGGCCTGTGCTCTAAGACCAAGAATTGACAAATGGGATCTCATAAAGCTGCAAAGCTTCTGTAAAGCAAAGGACACAGTCAATAGGACAGAGCGGCAACCAACAGATTGGGAAAAGATCTTCACCAACCCTACATCTGATAAAGGGCTAATATCCAAGGTATACAAAGAACTGAAGAAATTAGACTCTAGACAATCAAAGAACCCTATTAAAAAATGGAGCTCAGAGCTGAACAAAGAATTCTCAACTAAGGAAGCTCAAATGGTTGAGAAGCACCTAAAGAAGTGATCAGCATCCCTAGTCATCAGGGAAATGCAAATGAAAATACCCTGAGATTCCACCTCACACCAGTCAGAATGGCTAAGTTCAAAAACACAGGTGACAGCACATGTTGGCGAGGATGTGGAGAAAGAGGAACACTCCTCTACTGTTGGTGGGATTGTAAACTGGTACAACCACTATGGATGGCAGTCTGGCAGTATCTCAGAAAATTGAACATAGTGTTACCTCAGGACCCAGCTATACCACTCCTGGGCATATACCTAAAAGACGTTTCAACATACAACAGGGACACATGCTCCACCATGTTCATAGCAGCCTTATTTATAATAGCCAGAAGTTGGAAAGAA
>NW_021617247.1:496-7118 GCF_004785775.1 Grammomys surdaster | reverse complement strand
TTATTATTGGCTTTGTAATTTTTCTTCAAGTTTTCACTATTTTTCCTCAATTTTTCACTAGCTTTTTCTACAGTGTTTTCAATTTTATCAATTTTTTGCCAAGTAAATGTTCAATTTTATCAGGAAAAACTGTTTTAAATCACATTCCTTTACAAATCAAATGGTCTCCTTATCAATTTTCTATTTTTTATGAATTTTAAATGAAAATTTCTCCTTTTTCATAAATTTGTTTGATGTCTCTTTTGTTTGATTTTTCCACAGTGTTTTCAAGTTCATGAATTTTTGCCAAGTAATTGTTCAATTTTATCAGGAGAAACTGTTTTAAATCACATTCCTTTACAAATCAAATAGTCTTCTTATCAATTTTCTATTTTTTATGAATTTTCAATACAAATTTCTCCTTTTTCATAATTTTCTTTGATTTCTCTTCCATTTCATTATAGTTTATTATTGACTGTGTAATATTTCTTCAAGTTTTCACTATTTTTCCTTAATTTTTCATTAGCTTTTTCCACACTGTTTTCAATTTTATGAATTTTTTGCCAAGTAAATGTTCAATGTTGTCAGGAAAAACTGTTTCAAATCACATTTTTTTTACAAATCAAAGGTTTTCCTTATCAATTTTCTACTTTTTTTGAATTTTAAATGCAAATTACTCCTTTTTCATAAAGTTCTATGATATCTCTTTTGTTTGATTTTCCCCAGTGTTTTCATTTTTATGAATATCTTGGAAATTAAATGATCAATTTAATCAGGAAAAAATGTTTTAAATCACATTCATTTACAAATCAAATGGACTCCTTATCAATTTTCAATTTTTATGATTTTTACGTGCATATTACTCCTTTTTCATAAAGTTCTTTGATATCTGTTTTGCTTGATTTTTCCACAGTGTTTTCAATTTCACGAATTTTTGCCAAGTAAATGTTCAATTTTATCAGGAGAAACTGTTTTTAATCACATTATTTACAAATGAAATGTTCTCCTTATCAATTTTCTTTTTTTATAATTTTCAATACATATTTCTCCTTTTTCATAAATTTGTTTGATATCTCTTTTGTTTGATTTTTCCACAGTGTTTTCAATTTTATGAATCTTTTGCCTAGTAAATGTTTTATTTTATCAGAAAAATTTTTTTAAATCACATTCCTTTACAAATCAAATGTTCTTCTCATCAATTTTCTATATTTTATGAATTTTAAATGCAAATTTCTCCTTTTTGATAAAGTTCTTAATAACTCTTTTGTTTGATTTTTCCACAGTGTTTTCCATTGTATGAATTTTTTGCCAAGTACATGCTCAATTTTATCAGGAGAAACTGTTTTAAATCACATTCCTTTGCAAATCAAATGGTCTCCTTATCACTTTTCTACTTTTTATGAATTTTCAATACAAATTTCTCTTTTTGACAATTTTCTTTGATTTCTCTTCCGTTTGATTACAGTTTATTATTGACTGTGTAATATTTCTTCAAGTTTTCACTAAATTCCAGAATTTTTCACTAGGTTTTTCCACAGTGTTTTCAATTATATGAATTTTTTTGCCAAGTAGATGTTCAATTTTATGAGAAGAAACTGTTTTAAATCACATTCCTTACAAATCAAATGGTCTCCTTATAAATTTTCTATTTTTTATGAATTTAAAAATCAAATTTCTCCTTTTTCATAATTTTGTTTGATTTCTCTTCCGTTTGATTATAGTTTATTATTGACTGTGTAATATTTCTTCAAGTTTTCACTATTTTTTCTGAATTTTTCACTAGCTTTTTCCACAGTTGTTTTCAATTTTATGAATTTTTTGCCAATAAATGTTCAATTTTGTCAGGAAATCCTGTTTTAAATCACATTCGTTTACAAATCAATTGTTCTTCTTTTTAATTTTCTACTTTTTATGAATTTTAAATGCAAATTACTCCTTTTTCATAAAGTTATTTGATATCTCTTTTGTTTGATTTTTCCCCAGTGTTTTCAATTTTATGAATTTCTTGCCAAGGAAATGTTCAATTTAATCAGGAAAACCTGTTTTAAATCATATTCATTTACAAATCAAATGGTCTCCTTATCAATTTTCTATTTTTTATGATTTTTCAATGCAAATTTCTCCTTGTTAAAAATTTTCTATGATATCTCTTTTGTTTGATTTTTCCACAGTGTTTTCAATTTTATGAATTTTTTGCCAAGTAAATTTCAATTATATCAGGAGAAACTGTTTAAAATCATATTCCTTTACAAATCAAATGGTTTCCTTATCAATTTTCTGTTTTTTAAGAATTTTCAATACAAATTTCTCCTTTTTCATAATTTTGTTTGACTTCTCTTCCTTTTGATTATAGTTTGTTATTGACTGTGTAACATTTCTTCAAATTTCACTATTTGTCATGAATTTTTCACTAACTTTTTCCACAGTGTTTTCAATTTTATCAATTTTTTGCCAAGTAAATGTACAATTTAATCAGGAAAAACTGTTTTAAATCACATTCATTTACAAATCAAATGGTCTCCTTATTAATTTTCTATTTTTTAACAATTTTCAATGCAAATTTCTCTTTGTTCATAACTTTCTTTGATTTCTTTTCCACTTGATTATAGTTTATTATTGGCTTTGGAATTTTTCTTCAAGATTTTACTATTTTTCCTGAATTCTTAACTAGCTTTTTCCACATTGTTTTCAAATTTATGAATTTTTTGCCTAGTAAATGTTTTATCATTAAATTTTTTTAAATTATATTCCTTTACAAATCAAATGGTCTCCTTATCAATTTTCTATATTATATGAATTTTAAATGCATATTTCTCCTTTTTAAAAAATTTCTATGATATCTCTTTTGTTTGATTTTTCCACAGTGCTTTCAGTTTCATGAATTTCTTGCCAAGTAAATGTTCAATTTTATCAGAAGAAACTGTTTTAAATCACATTCCTTTACAAATCAATTGGTCTCCCTATCAATTTTCTATTTTTTATGAATTTTCAATTCAAATTTCTCCTTGTTCATAACTTTCTTTGATTTCTTTTCCACTTGATTATAGTTTATTATTGGCTTTGGAATTTTTCTTCAAGATTTTACTATTTTTCCTGAATTCTTAACTAGCTTTTTCCACATTGTTTTCAAATTTATGAATTTTTTGCCTAGTAAATGTTTTATCATTAAAAAATTTTTAAATTACATTTCTTTACAAATCAAATGGTCTCCTTATCAATTTTCTATATTTTATGAATTTTAAATGCAAATTTCTCCTTTTTTATCAATTTCTATGATATCTCTTTTGTTTGATTTTTCCACAGTGCTTTCAATTTCATGAATTTCTTGCCAAGTAAATGTTCAATTTTATCAGGAGAAACTGTTTTAAATCACATTCCTTTACAAATCAATTGGTCTCCCTATCAATTTTCTATTTTTCATGAATTTTCAATTCAAATTTCTCTTTTTTCATAATTTTCTTTGATTTCTCTTCCGTAAGATTATAGTTTATTATTGACTGTGTAATATTTCTTCAAATTTTCACTATTTTTCCTGAATTTTTCACTAGCTTTTTCCACAGTGTTTTCAATTTTATGAATTTTTGGCCAAGTAAATGTTCAATTTTATCAGGAAAACCTGTTTTAAATCACATTCCTTTAAATATCAAATGTTCTCCTCATCAATTTTCTACTTTTTATGAATTTTAAGTGCAAATTTCTCCTTTTTCATAAAGTTCTTTGACATCTCTGTTGTTTGATTTTTCCCAGTGTTTTCAATCTAATGAATTTCTTGCCAAGTAAATGTTAAATTTAATGAGGAAAAACTATTTTAAATCACATTACTTTACAGATAAAATGGTCTCCTTATCAATTTTCTATGTTTATGAATTTTAAATGCAAATTACTCCTTTTTCATAAAGTTCTTTGATATCTCTTTTGTTTGTTTTTTCCACAGTGCTTTGAATTTTATGAATTTTTTGCCAAGTAAATCTTCAATTTTATCTTTAAAAACTGTTTTAAATCACATTCCTTTACAAATCAAATGTTCTCCTTATATATTTTCTATTTTTTATGAATTTTAAGTGCAAATTTCTCCTTTTTTGTAAATTTTTTGATAACTCTTTTATTTGATTTTTCCACAGTGCTTTCAATATAATAAATTTCTTGCAAAGTAAATGTTCAATTTTATCAGGAATAACTGTTTTAAATCACATTCCTTTACAAATCAATTGGTCTCCCTATCAATTTTCTATTTTTTATGAATTGTCAATTCAAATTTCTAGTTTTTCATAATTTTCTTTGATTTCTCTTCCATAGATTATAGTTTATTATTGACTGTATAATTTTTCTTCAAGTTTTCACTCTTTTTCCTGAATTTTTCACTAGCTTTTTCCACAGTGTTTTCAGTTTTATGAATTTTATGCCAAGTAAATGTTCAATTTTATCAGGAGAAACTGTTTGAAATCACATTCCTGTACAAATCAAATGGTCTCCTTATCAATTTTCTATTTTTTATGAATTTTCAATACAAATTTCTCCTTTTTCATAAACTTCTTTGATATCTCTTTTATTTGTTTTTTCCACAGAGTTTTCAATTTTATGAATTTCTTGCCAAGTAAATATTCAATTTTATCAGGAAAAGCTGTTTTAAATCACATTCCTTTACAAATCAAATGTACTTCTTTTCAATTTTCCATTTTTTCTGAATTTTAAATGCAAATTTCTCCTTTTTAAAAAAATTCTTTGATATGTCTTTTGTTTGATTTTTCCACTGTTTTTTCAATTTTATGAATTTTTTGCCAAGTAAATCTTCAATTTTATCTGGAAGAACTGTTTTAAATGACAATCCTCTATAAATCAAATGGTCTCCTTATTAATTTTCTATTTTTTATGAGTTTTAAGTGCAAATTTCTGATTTTTCATAAATTTCTTTAATATCCCTGTGTTTGATTTTTCCACAGTGTTTTCAATTTTATGAATTTCTTGCCAATGAAATGTTCAATTTTTTCAGGAGAAACTGTTTTAAATTACATTCTTTTACAAATTAAATGGTCTCCTTATCAATTTTCCATTTTTCTTGAATTTTAAATGAAAATTTCTCTTTTTTCAAAATTTTCTTTGATATCTCTTCCGTTAAATTATAGTTTACTATTTACTGTGTAATTTTTCTTCAAGTTTTCAGTATATATCCGGAATTTTTCACTAGCTTTTTCCACATTGTTTTCAGTTTTTTGTATTTTTTGCCAAGTAAATGTTGAATTTTATCACACAAAACTGTTTTAAATTACATTCCTTTAAAAATCAAATGGTCTCCTTATCAATTTTCTATTTTTTATGAATTTTAAATGCAATATTCTCCTTTTTCATATTATTCTTTGATTTCTCTTCTGTTTAATTATAGTTTACTATTGACTGTGTAATTTTTCTTCAAGGTTTCTCTATTTTTCCTTCATTTTTCACTAGTTTTTTCTACACTGTTTCCAGGTCTACGTATTGTTTGCCAAGTAAATATTCAATTTTATCTGGAAAAACTGTTTAAAATCACACTCCTTTACAAATCAAATGTTCTCCTTATCAATTTTCTATTTTTTTTGAAATTTCAATACAATTTTCTCCTTTTCCGTAATTTGCTTTGATTTCAGAAATAAATGAACATGAATAATAAACAGTCATATGGCCTAGTTAATAGGAAATCAGAAATAAATAAAGTTGAAATATAAATAGGCATCAGACCTACATAAGACTACGTCAGAAATAAATGAACAGAAATAATCAATATTCACCATTCATGGATAATAGAAAATCAGAAATAAATTTACATGAATAATCAATAGTCATCATTCATAGTTTATACTAAATCAGAAACATATAAAGCTGAAACATCAATAGTCGTCAGTCATAGAATATAGTAAGTCCGAAATAAATGTTCATGAATAACCAATAGTCATCAGTCATAGCTAATAGGATATCAGAAATAAAGCTGAAATATAAATAGTCATCAGACATAGATAATAGTAAGTCAGAAATAAATCAACCGAAATAATCCATATTCAACAATCGTTGATAATAGTAAATCAGAAAAATATGAACATGAATAATCAATATTTACCATTCGTGGATAATGGTAAATCTGAAAAAAAAGAATATGAGTAATCAACATTCCTCTGTCATAATTTATAAGAAATCAGAAATAAATAAAGCTGAAATATCAATAGTCATCAGTCATGGATAATAGTAAGGCAGAATAAATGAACAGGAATAATCAATATTAACCATACATGGATAATAGCTAATCAGAAATAAATGAACATGAATAATTAATAGTAATCAGTAATAGTTCTAGGGAAATCAGAAATAAATAAAGGTGAAGTATCAATAGTCATCAGTCATAGATAATAGTAGGTCAGAAATAAATTAACATGAATAATAAATATTCAGCATTGTTGGATAAAATTAAATCAGAAAAAATTAAACTTGAATAATCAATAGTCATCAGTCATAGAAAATAATAAACCAGAAATATATAAAGCTGAAATATTAATTGTCATCAGTCATAGATAATAGTAAGGGAGAAATAAAAGAACAGGAATAATCAATATTCACGATTCATGGATGATAGTAAATCAGAAATAAATGAAGATGAAAAACCACTAGTCATCAGTCA
>NW_021617247.1:0-396 GCF_004785775.1 Grammomys surdaster | reverse complement strand
AGTAAATCAGAAATAAATGAAGATGAAAAACCACTAGTCATCAGTCATAGTTAATAGAAAAACAGAAATAAAGATGAAATATCAATAGTCATCAGTCATAGATAATAGTAAGTCAGAAATTAAGGAACATCAATAATCAGTATTCAATATTCATCGATAATAGTAAGTCAGAAATAAATGAACATGAATAACCAATATTCAACATTCGTGGATAACAGTAAATCAGAAATAAATGAACATGAGTAATCAAGTCTCACCATTCGTATATAATGGTAAATGTGAAGAAAATGAACATGGATAATCAATAGTCATTATTCATAGTTAATAGGTAATCAGAAAGGAATAAAGTTGAAATATCAATAGTCATTAGTCATAGATAATATTAACCAGAAATAA
>NW_021617246.1:40307-48041 GCF_004785775.1 Grammomys surdaster | reverse complement strand
ACACACACACACACACACACACACACACACACACACTCCAAATTTAGTTGTGTTTTTGTGAGGTGTATAAAGAATGTATCTACTTAATTTCCTGAAAGTGGGTGTTCACGTACCCACTTTAGAAGTGAAAAAGAAAAAAGTGATGTGCATGTGGGATATGAGGTGTGCTATATATGTGTGGTGCATGCACATGAGTGTGAGTACATGCACTCGTGCACATACATGTGGAAGACCAACAACACTGGCTACTTACCTTGTATTGCTTTGAGACAGGGTCTCTTTCTGAGTTTGGAGCCCACTGTTTGGCTACTGAGATGCACTGGATGGCTACTGAGTTCCTAGAATCCACCTGTCTCTGCCTCCCAATGCTAGGGTTACAGGCATACACAGCCATGCTGGGCGTTTTATGTCCATGCTGGGGATTTGAACTCAGGTTCTCATGCTTGCTCTTATCATCTGAGCCATTTCTCCAGCACCCAAAATGATTTTTTAAGAATTACACTCTGGAGAAAGGAACGTCTTTGCTAATATTTGGTAAAACATGATGTTTCGAGGGACTGTGACATGTACTCCCCAGACTCTCATGTTTGAACACTTGTTCCCCAGCTGGTGGAGCAGTTTTGAGAGTTTGTAGAACCTTTAGGCAGTGAGGTGTGGCTAACATGGCTGGATCCCTGGGAGAGAGGCTTTGAAGGTGGTAGCACAGCCCTGCTTCTGTTCCTGCTTTCCACTTCCTGATTGGTTGCCATGATGTGCTTGGCTACCTCACAGCACTGAACCACTCCTACTGCTGAAGTCTCTGAAACCATAGCAACCCCAAATCTTTCCTTCTTTCCCTAAATGGCTTTCATCCGGTATTTTGTCATGGCGACCCTTGTCTGCTGCAGTTTTCTTATCTTCTATCTGGTTGAGAGGATACACATGGGTGTCTGCACATAAGCCAGTTCCCTCAGGGTCACCAACACCTCAGACTTTCAAAAAGGAACTTGCTGTTGACTTGATTTAGCAGTAATTACAGGTAATGCAGGGAGAAGGAGAATATGACCCTGCCTTGGGTCTGTGGCGTTTCCATTATGAAGCACGTGCTTATTGAAAGCTGGGAGCTGTTGGTGTATTAACGGAGATCTGATGGAGGTCCTGGAGAACTGGCCAGAGAATATGATCATGCTCTGGGAGGAGCCTTGTCCAGCCAAGAAGGAGGAAGAATTCTGCACTGCTTTGACACTTCTCTCAGGGGCACCAGACTCTTGGCCTTACTATCCTAAGGAGCCTTGTGTCTGGTTTAATTAGTCTTTACTTTGCTTTCTGGGAAATGTATTTCATAATTTGAGTAGCTAAAGGACAGGCACCCAATATTAATCAAATCAAATAAAAACCTTCTCTAAGTACCAGAGAGTTTTTAATCTTGTGAAGCTCTTAAATGTTGGTTTGAGAGTGCACAGTTCAAGCTTACCCTGATGGGTCATGCCTGCAATCCCAGCTATATAGGAGACTGAGGCAGGGGGCTCACAAGTTTAAGGTAAGTTTGGACCACTTAATGAGAGTGTTTTTCTGATAGCAAGTTAAAAGTACATGGGCACAGATCAGTGGTACAGCACTTACTGGGCATGCGAAAGGCCCAGGGTCAATCTCCAGTACTGAAAAATGATGTCTCATTCCTGTAAAGTATGTGAGAACAATTCAGAGCTCTTGCTTATGGGCAACTACCATTCTGTTGGTGTCAGCGTTTTGAAAGCAAGTGATTTTAATCAGAATGATAACTAATGTTGCCATTTTAAAGCTTACACACCGTCTTAGTTACTTTTCAATTGCTGTGACAAAGCACCATGACCAGGACAATTTGTAGAAGAGTTTACTGTAGGTTTACAGTTTCAGAGAATTAGTCCATGACCACCATGGTGGGGAACATGGGGCAGTAGCTGAGATCTCACATGTAGGTCCACAAGCATGAGTTAGAGCTAACTGGGAATGATGTAGGCTTGAACTTAAAGCCTGTCTCCAGTGACACACCTCCTCCAACAAGGTCACACCTTCTTAGTCAAGGTTACTATTACTGTGTTGAAATGCTATTACCGAAGCAAGCTGGTGAAGAAAGGGTTTATTTGGCTTAAATTTCAATATTCAACATTGAAAGAAGTCAGGACAGGAACATAGAAAGTGCAGGAACCTGGAGACAGGAGCTGAAGCAGAGGCTGTGGAGGAGTGCTGTTTACTGGCTTGGCTTAGCCTGCTTTCTTAGAGAATCCAGGACCACCAGCCTCCAGATGGCACCACTCACAATGGCAGGGCTCTCCCCCATCAATCACTAATTAAGAAAATGCCCTTCAGCTAGATCTTATGGAGATATTTTCTCAATTGATTCCTCCTTTCAAATAACTCTAACAACTGAGTTGTCATAAAACTAGCCAGCATACCTAATCCTTCCCAAACAGTTCCACCAACTTGGGGCCAAGCATTTAAATATATGAGCATGCAGGGCCATTGTCATTCAAACCACTGAACACGTTTAGTGCTTACTTTGCACGATGACTAAGCTAACTATTTAAATAGAACTAAGCTGAGAGAATAGCTTCTAGCAGCAAAGAACTCCGATCCATTGATGACACAGGTGGAAGAAACAAGAGCTGCTTCTGAGCAGATGTTCTTTATGGCTTGATTTGAAAACCCTTGTTAAACCTTAATTATAAATCTTGTGGTGTCTCAAGTAGTTTTATTTGGATCTTGAAACAGGGTTTGATCATGTAGTCCAAACTGGCCTGGGGTTCATGACCTTTCTACCTCAGCCTCAGTGCTGAGATTACAAGCCTGTGCCACCATGCTAGGCTTCCAGTATTTTCAGCTTGCTTTCTCTGCAGTAATTTCCTCTATTATTTTGATTCACTGAACTTGGAGCTAAATGTAGAACCCCATATAGACAACTCTTAATTGTGGCAAAAGATCTGCAGGGTGAAATGTTGAATGAGTAATGCCCAGTGTGGGGCTGGGGATATAGCTCAGTTGATAGAGTACTTACTTCCTGTGCATAAGGTCCTGGGTTCTAGCCTCAGTACTGGAAAAACAAAATGAGAAAACCCAATGAACTTAGATTGCTTACTATTCACTAGTTACACAAATAAAGTTTGTGTAGAGGTTTATTGTTTGTTTTTTTGGTGTGGGGGACGCACTGGGGATTGAACTCAGGACAGCATGGATGCGCTGCCACTGTGCTCAGTTCTAGCCCTCGTGCATAACGTTTTAATCTTTTCCTAGTCTGCCTTCCTTCCATTGCCAAGGACGCTCCTTAACAGTTGCTACATTAAAAAGAATCATCTCTGCTATTCATCTTGCAGTGCAATAAAAATAATTATCTGAATAAGGAAAGACTCGAATTTCAGCCACTGAATTTGTAGTTTTGGTAGGTTTTTAATTTGGAGTTTGTACTTCAAAGTTTTCTTGCAATCATTCCATGTACTGTGGTCTCTCTCCTGACCTTTAATTCACCCTGGAAACTTCGGCTCCAGATGGTATCTTACTGACTGGGGTGCTTCAGCCAAAACCTGTAGAGAATTCTGTCACATAGTCTCCATTTTAAGTACACTGACACATAGTCTACATTGTCTCTGTTGATACACAGTCCCCATCTTAAGTACGTTGACGTGTCCTCAGAAATGTCCCTATACGTCCATCATGTTACTCAGTGGTAGAGATTTTCCTATTCCAGGAAGTACTCAGTTTACCTAACAAGACACTAGGTGTAATTCTTTCAGTCGTAATAAAAGCATCAAATTTGTTTCTTCTGTGGCAGACACTTTACATTTGTATGACTTATACATGACAAGACAGATATTCTCAAATAAGTAGTTTAAATTTTATCAGCTGTTGTATTGAATATTTTCCACTTTCTAGATCTAAAAATAAAACAAGAAAAAGAGTTAATTTTATCTTTAAAAGGTTCACAAAATTATGAAAAATAATTTCTAGAAGTCAATAAGAAAATAGGCAGCTCAGTAGGAAATGGGCAAGATACTCAAACACTTGAATATTCACACATGAAAGATGCTGAGCCTCAATGGTTATTATAAAATGAAGACTCAAACCATCTGCCATGTACTATACACCAGAAGAATGGGTAAACTACAAGAGATGTAAAATGCCAAATGGTGAAGGAGATGTAGAAGTCTCCTGCTTTACTGCAGCAGAGCATAGTTTGTGATTTTGGAATTCTAGTTAGTATTTACTAAGGGGAAAATGTCTATTCCTTGGGGCCCCACTCCTACTGTAGATATTTCCCACTGATGGATGCTGAAGGAGGGTTACTCTTCCTTGGGGGATGAAGCCACTGGTAAGTGGCTCATGTCCCAGTTGATAGTCAGACACATACATATGAGCAGTGCTATAGGAGTCAGGGTTATTAGGCCATGAAGTTGGGAGGGGGATGGGGTGAAGGAGTTGGAGGGAGGTACTGGTACAAGTTGTAAATATGCATAAAACTTTCAAAGAATAACATTATTTTTTTTAAAAAGCATTCCTGGTACCCAGAATTTCTCCTCCTAGGTCTCTTTAATCTTATTTAATTACACATGGTCACTAGGAAGTAGTGGAGACTAATTGTAATTCCTAACTGGAAAATACCCACATATGTATCAATAGGGGCATGAATAACTCTACACAATGGAATTTAGCAAAGGGAACCTAGTTGTGTCTATTTGCCAAAAGATGGATGAATCTCAAAGCTGAATAACAGAAGCAATAAAGTGACGGGCCCTTTGTGATTATTCAATCAATTTCATGAACACACACAGTGTGTTAGAATGGTGGTTCTCCTTGTGCACAGGTGACTAGAGGATGTAGAAAGTTCTGGAAGGTCATTCTGGGTGTCAGTATGAGGCAATTCTTGTAGATGAGCTATGACATATAATTCCTTTACCCACAGTAAACCATTAGTGATGATTTCCTTATTTACTTTTTTGTGGCAAGAAGGTCTTATTATGCTACATGTACTCTCCAAACTATAAGGTTATATGTCTCATCCATAAATATGATTTGCTTACTTTTAAACTTGTATTAACATTTTTAAAAATTATAAAGGTAGTCTTCAACTCAGGCATTAGAGATAATTTTAAATAAAGTAAATTAAGGCTGGGACTGGAGCCAGTTATTTCTGTAGGTAACAAGTTGCTGATCCTGGTTTTGATTTATAGGTCACTACACTAGGGGAAACAAAGACATTGATGTTCTTCTCTCTTTGCTTCTATTTTCATAGATATTATAAAATAATAATTTTGGTGATTTAGAATCAACTAGCCTTGGCACATAAGGGCTCACAGAGCCTGGACCACCAGCCAGATAGCATGCATGGGCCAGACCTAGTCCCAAGCAACACATACAGCTTGGTCGTCATGTAGGACCTCTAACAGCATGAGCAGGAGCTGTCTCTGACCCTGTTGCCTGCCATTGGATCCCCTTTCCTTAACAAGATTGCCTTGTCTAGCCTCAATAGAAGAAGATACACCCAGTACTATGTACTATGCCAAGGTGGGTTGATATCTATAGGAAGTTTCCACTTTCTGAGGAGAAAGAGAGGTGGTACGGGGGAGGGGAGAGGGAGGGAGTGGGAGGAGAGAAAGGAGAAGAAGCTTTGATTGGGATGTAAAATAATTAATGAAAAATATTTTTTATGTTATAAAATCATAAAAAGGGAAATTTGTTAACTTGTAAAGAATTGGCATTTTTTGGATTGGGGGTACAGCTTAGGGGTCTGAGCATCAGCCTAGCAAGTGCAAGGCCCTTGGTTGGTCTCAGTACCACAAAAAGCTCCTCGTATTTTAAATATCTATGATTAAAAACAGCTTCTTACAGATCAGTAGCAGTTGAGCAGGAAGGCAGTGGACCCAAGCTATTCTTTTTCTTCTTCATTGGTCAAGCTATCCTGTTTCTTTTCTCTATTATGAATATTTATCCTGCATAAGGGTGGAAGAATAAACTCTATGATCTTTTGGGTTCTTTGTAACTTGAAGATCTAAGGTCTACTATCTGTTGGAACTAAAAAGATTCTTTAAGTAATAATGTGCTTTAAACCATACCACTATCAATTCTCAATCTGTTTATCTGCTGTTATGTCCAGTCATAAACATGGCCCTAAACACACACTGATACATTGAGTGTATATGCTGAAGTATAATTCCAGGGCTGTTGATCACCACTTAGACATGGCATCTCACCTTTTCTTTGCCGCTGAGTCCAGCTCTTAATATTGTTAAGATTTACTGCTTTGCAGAAAGGATGCTTTTAATGAAATGCTCCATATTGTTGAAGAGGAGAAGATCTTTGTTCATCTTAATATACTACAGAGAGTATGAAGGACAGTGTTAATATTTTTGCTCTTATGTTAAGTACTCTTGGATCTGCTAATCCAAGTGTGAACCTAGTAAGAGAATACATGTAAAATTCCTAGCATAGCATTTGACACATGACAGGAGTATAATAAGTGTTTCTATTACTCCTCTTTCCAAACAGTTGCAGATTGGATAATGTCAGTATGTAGCTTCAGAGTCAAAAGAAATATATTAGTAAGTACATCCAATGTCTGGTAGATGGGCTAAATGAGAAAATAAAACCAACTGACATCCTTGGTCTCATGTAGCTCATACTGACGCAGTAGAGGAAACACAGAAGAAAAGTACAGGTAGGAAAATGTTGGAAAGTAATGGAGGAAAAACCAAACTAGGACAGAGTAAGGAAGAAATTGTGAATGAGTATAAAAGGCCACAAAACAGGATAACATTGGGGCTGACAGCATGTGAGGGTGGCTGCATTGAGGCTGACCCTGTGAGCAAAGACAAGAAAAAGGCAATGAGGGAGTCTGGTGTTTTACCTCCTTGGACCAGGCTTCTGGAGCTCAGTTCCACTTGAGATTTTGGGGTGGACTGTTTTTTGTTGTTGTTGTTGTGTGGTCTTTCCTATGTGTTCTATAAGCAATGTCCTTATTCTCTATACACTATTTGTCAACAGAACTTCCTTCCCCTAAGTCATGAGATCAAAAATGTCTCTGACATTGCTGAATGTCCTTTGGGGGACAAAAGTCACTCCTGTTCAAGAAGTCATGCTATAGTGGGAAGAACACTACAGGCAGAGGGGACCCTTCAGAAGCAATATACACCACAGGTTTGGAGTTGGGTAAATGAAGTGGGCAAAGACTGGTAGGTGAGGACGAGAAGGGGGATCGGCTCCTCCCCTTCATTTATTTAAAATGAAATGGGAAGTCACAAAACAATTTTGAGAAGATATGGTTTTTCTACTAAAAGATTCTGTGATGAGACTAGACTGAAGAGAGAGGCAAGGGTAGTCTTGAGGACACCAATTGCTATCAAGACATCCGGACAATCAAGAGATCCAGACAAGAGATGGTGGTGCCACTAAGTGGTGGCAGTACCATTCATCGCACAGTGGCCAGATCCTGAATATGTTCTGGAGGCAGAGCGGGACTTTCCTAATGAGTGGGCTGTGGGGTATCCAATACAAAGGGAAGACCCCATCGTGGAACAGTAGCGCATCTGACTCGAATACAAAGGGAAGACCCCATCGTGGAACAGTAGCACATCTGACTCCAATACGAAGGGAAGACCCCATCGTGGAACAGTGGCGCATCTGACTCCAATACAAAGGGAAGACCCCATCGTGGAACAGTAGCGCATCTGACTCCAATACAAAGGGAAGACCCCATCGTGGAACAGTGGCGCATCTGACTCCAATACA
>NW_021617246.1:0-40297 GCF_004785775.1 Grammomys surdaster | reverse complement strand
CAAAGGGAAGACCCCATCGTGGAACAGTAGCGCATCTGACTCCAATAAGAAGGGAAGACCCCATCGTGGAACAGTAGCACATCTGACTCCAATAAGAAGGGAAGACCCCATCGTGGAACAGTGGTGCATCTGACTCCAATAAGAAGGGAAGACCCCATCGTGGAACAGTGGCGCATCTGACTCCAATACGAAGGGAAGACCCCATCGTGGAACAGTAGCGCATCTGACTCCATTACAAAGGGAAGACCCCATTGTGTAACAGTAGTACATCTGACTCCAATAAGATGGGAAGACCCCATCGTGGAACAGTGGCGCATCTGACTCCAATACAAAGGGAAGATTTTGGTCTGAAAAATCTGAAAAGTGCAGTTGCCATCAACCAAGAAAAACATGCTTTTAGGTGGATCACATTTGGAAAGATAAAAAATTGGCTCTTGGACATGTTTAGTAAGACTTCCAAGTCACGGGGCTGGAGAGATGGCTCAGTGGTTAAGAGCACTGACTGCTCTTCCAGAGGTCCTGAGTTCAATTCCCAGCAACCACATGGTGGCTCACAACCATCTGTAATAGGGATCTGATGCCCTCTTCTGGTGTGTTAGAAGATAGCTACAGTGTACTCATATACATAAAATAAATAAATATTTAAAAAAAAAAGACTTCCAAGTCACGTAGGTGCATACAATTACTTCGCAATCTGATGTGAGTTGAGTTAGGAAACAAATATATCCACAGGACTGAATTATGATCCTCTAATTCTGAGAAGTCAGAGAGAAGAAAAGGTACCAGGAAGCAGACAGGAAGGAACAACCAAAAGCATGAGAGGAAAACCAGAGGCTGCACAATGCCCTGGGAGCCGAGTGAAGAGATGTACGGAAGAGTAAAACGTGAGCAAATGGGTCAATGCTGCTAAGGGACAGGGACAGAGAACTGACTCTTCTACAGGAGTTAGCCTATGACAGACTTCTGTGGCCAACTTGATTGGATTTAGAGGTGCCAAAGACATCATCAGCCAAGCACCATACTTGGGTATGTCTTCTAGGGCAGCTATAGTGTCATAAGGCTCTGGCCAAACCAATGGTTTAACTCAGTGGTAGATTGGTGATGGAATTGTGAAATGCAAGGTTACTTGGAGGAAGTGGGCCTTTGGAAGCATGCCTTGAAAGGTATATCTGAGCCCCAATCCTTTCCGATTCTCCCTCGTGTGTGCCATGAAGGGAGCAGTCTCAGTCACATGCTTTTGTTGCCATGTGTTGCCTAGCCCTGGGTCCAAAGCAATAGATCTGCAGTGTAGTCTCCCTGTAGCATCTTTGACTGTGCTCAATGATGTCACAGAGTATAAACCATGGTAGAGTCAAAGAAACCTGCTTAGTATCTCAGTGGGCTTTGCAAGAGGAGATACTGGTGATTTAGGAAGCTCTGTTGTAGACAGCAGTGGGTGTGGTTTGTTCTCTGGATATGGGGTGTTCACTGTGTAGTACTACCGCAGTGGGAGTAGTGGCTCCTATTGGATAAGTGGAGTCTCTTTAGGCACTATTGGTGTGAGCTCTACCACTTCTGAGGGCCTCTGTTTAGCACTGTGGCCTAAGTAGTGGTGAGGAGCCTGGAGTACCATGTGTTTGGAGCAGTCAGTGATGCTGGCCCACACCACTCATAGAGAGAGGCAATGGTGAGGCTTCAGCACCTTTCTGTTGTGTTCACGCTCTGTCCTGACAGCAGTGTGCAGTCAGACAAGATGTAGGGGTTGGGCAGTGGTGGGAAATCTATAGGTATGCTGGCAGCTGGAACTATGGTATTCCTTTCTGCTGCTGCTGGATGTCTGCTATTAATGCATTTTTGGCAGTGGTACTGCGGCTGTTGCCAGGGAAAGTTTTTTGCCCCCCCCCCTTTTTTGGTCAGTGTTTGCTGCTGGCAAGGAGGTGGTTAGAGCTGTGCTTACCTGCTCTACCCTACTCTTCCAGGCAGCGACTGAGAGCTACTGAAGCCCCCTCTCACACTCCTGTTAAGATGGGGAGGCCATCAGTGTAAACCACAGTATCGCTTCCCTGCCTACCAGTAACAGGACCTGAAAGGGTGGGAGATATTTGCCTTCAGTCCTGCACCTGTTCACTAGTAGCTGGCCACAGCTTTGGCCTTAGATGCTGAGTGCTCTGATGTGGTTCTGGATTGGTGACACCCTCCATTTCCCTGTGTTACAGCACTGCCCCCTACAGTGCAAGTCCCCAACCACACAGCTTTCCTCTGATTGTAATTGTGACACTGTGAACTGTGCCCTAGTTCTTTTCGCTTGAAATAAGAAAGTATGTACCTTATTTTGGATCTTACAGAAGCCCGCAGTCAAGAGATTTTGGGTTTTTAAAGAGATCTGAGACTTTTAAGTTATTGAAAAAATTTAAAGACTGTGAGGTCTTTTAAGTTGTACTGTACTTTATGGGAGGAGCATGAGAGTTGGAGGGCAAATAAGAAAGGAACTGTTATGGTTTCACAGGGCTATGGCTATGTGCCAAGTTGACAAGGGATGGACTTATGGTTAAATTTGGTTGTCACTTGACTCTCAAGAGAAGAGGGAATTGCTTCCATGGGAGTGGTCCTGTGAGCACATCTGTGAGACATGTTCTTGATCACTAACTGATGTAAGAGATGTCAGCCCACTGTGGGCGGTACCATCCCTAGGTAGGTAGGCCTGGGAGGCATGAGAAAGGTAGCTGGATGTGAGCCTGAAAGCAAACCAGTAAGAAGCATCTCTCCATGGGAATCTATTTGCACTCTCCAGGTTCCTGCCTTAGTTTCCCTTGACAATGGATTATAACATGTAATCCAAACTTTCCTGAGTTGCTTCGGTCATGGTGCTTGATATAGCAACAGAAACCAATTGTGTCCAAAGTGGGGCTACTGTGCATATTTCAGGTTACCAAGGCAATAGATCTGCAGTGTAGTCCCCCTGTAGCACAGTGCTGGGTGGGCTCCTGGCCTGTGATAGCCAGAGAGCCATGACATTCTCTAGTAGCTACATCAGCACTGATAGGGCTGGTGAGGCCCCTTCCCCCATACAGCCAGGGTAGTAGATGCCTGAGATATTGTTTCTCTTATGGTGATGTTGCCTCAAACTGCTCATGTTCCCAGGCTGACTGTTATTTCAAGGTTGTGCTCACCTTAAAAGGTAACTATGTACCTGTTTCTTTGATTCTTTGTCAAAGAGGAGATAGATTATAGGAGCCTCTATTTAGCTATCTTGTATCTCCAGGATCTTTTATTTTTAATGCATAAAAGGATTATGAGATAATATTTTCATAAAGGTCCTTAATAATAGCATATTCTTAAGGCCACAGTCAGGTTTGCATAGAAAACAGCACATTGTGTTTGGATAGGTGTGGGATAATTTCACACTTTCATTTAGTCTCTGAGTCATAATGAGGTTACAATAGACTTCCGCTTATTTCTTGATAATAGGTGTCCACGACACAAGCAAATGTTGGAAATATCTGAATGGGCCATGCACCAAGTCCTTTTTCTTTGTGAAGGAGTTGATTTTTAACTAAGACCATGGAATATACAAGATAAAGTTAGTTACCTCTTCTGATGACTCTCTTGGCAAGCGAGGCTCAGGCTTCCTCTCAATGAGTTTAGAGAGGAGATCTCTTTCTCTTTCAGAGATGAGCTCCTCTTTTAACAGAATTGCACTTAGGTTTTGATTAAACTTATTGTCCCAGGGAACTGCTGACATTTGCAATGTAGTAGTGAATGCCTCCTTGAAGTAGGCTCTCAGCCCCTGGTCAAAGAAGAGGAAGGACAAATCAATGTGACTTGGGAGTAATGATTAAAGCTTTCAAATAAAGGTTGAAAGGAAAATGGGGCTCAAGACCATCTTTACCTGCCATCTCCCTAACGATTTTGGTGAGTTTTATGCATCAACAGTGTTGTCACAAAGCCATAATGCTGTTCTCAGAGCTGGTCTGCATCTCAATTGGAACATGCATTCTGCTATACGCTATCCTAGGAAGTCTGACCAGGACAAGCCTTTCCCTGGACAGTGGGAACCAAAGGCCACCGATGGGTCTCCAATAGATCCAACATATTGCAAAGCATTTGTTATCCTGGGGGATGATGACTGAGTCACCGAGAAAGAGAAGCTCAGTACATGTCATAACTACCTTATAGAACAACTCCAGAAATCTGGGATTGGAGTCCTGGTTAAAGTCTCCAGTGGCGATGTGGGCCAGGCAGTGGATCAACAGCAGAACAAAACTCCCCACAGATGCCAATCCTCCTCTCTCAACAAACAGGGTGTTTTCAGTGCTCTGAGTGGGAAAGATGCCCAGGCACAGATGTGTCAACCTCAGGAAAATTTCCATATTTCTCAGTTTACTTAAAGTAAGACTCCTTGGGTTTAATCATAATTTATTGAAAGGAAGCTTCAGAGATGAAGAAAAAGTGTATTTTAGTTCAACTTTGAAAAAATAATTTAGCCTGCTTTCTCTCAATTTTTTAGAAGTTATTTATTTATTTTATATATATGAGTACACTCTCACTGTCTTCAGACACAAAGAAGAGAGCATTGGATCTCATTGCAGATGGCTGTGAGCCACCATGTGGTTGCTGGGAATTGATCTCAGGACCTCTGGGCCTGAGAGCTGGCTCTCGGGTTCTCAGATCACTAGTGAAGCAAGTTATCTGAAACTACATCCTCATCTGTCTCCCCAGGGAAAAGCTCAGGATGGTTGGAATCACTCTGAGAGCTGCGCGGTAGACTAGCTGTGGGTTAGGAGAATGAGGTGGGTGTCATAGACGCCACCACTTGAGTCTCAACTCTTGCTAACACTTAGACAGTTACATAACATCTCTCAGCCTCCACTGTCCAGTTATAAATGGAGACAAGAGAGTACCAGTCCTTTAGGTTGTTGAAATGGAAAGCAATACAATACATGTAAGGCACTTGATAGCTAGCTAGTACCTTTCCCGAAAGAATCCTGGCTCTCCCCACCCCAGTTAGTAAAATGGAACTAAATTCTTGCTGAGTTCATAGTTTCTTTGTAGGTCAAATGAAATAATGCTTATTTTGTGGGTTCCTATTAAACCCCTAATGATACACAACTAACCAAGTTTAAACTGTTTCTGAGTCTCATTGACTTGCTGTTCCTCCTTAGAATGGGCCACGAGGGAACTGTCATCACTGCTTAAAGTTCGTCATCAGCTTCAAGTTAACAAGAAGGGGCTTCCACCCTATATACCTGAGGAACTACTGAGGAAAATTGTAGGGCCATTTCTGTAGGAAGATATGACTGTGCAAGAGACCCTGAAGCCGGGACCATGACTCTTACGGGAAATACCAGTTTGGAAATGCCAGCTGTACAATGGCAGAAATCCATTAATGGGCACAAGGCCATTGTGCTTCTTGGAGTACCAGCCAGGACATTGCACTTTGCTGATTAGAAAAGCTCTTACTCAATGACATTTATTATGTTTTAGTTAAATGGCTTCCCCACCCCCTCAAAGGGAATAAATCTCATTAGGATTTGAGGGAGAAGAATGTTTTATAAAATTTGTTCCTTTTGCTTCTCTGCATCTTGACTAGATTCCAGAATTCCCAGTCTGTATCTGAGGGTGAATTTACAGCACCTGATAGAAGAAGGAACCTTGGAAGATATTTCCTGAGACTTCCATGGCAGGTACATGAGAAGCAATCTGTAGGGTGGTTTCTGGAGCCTGTAAAGAGAAACAAACATAACCCAAACCTGGCTTTGGCTAAAAAGTTTTCTCAACTATGCATCACCAAGCACAGTGAGAAGTAAATGCACTGGAACATCCATTTAAATTGTAAGACTATTGAGGGGAAGTAGAATCAGAATACACTATAGGAAAATGAACTTTTTAGCTAGTATTTTATATTTATACCAGTTATTATTGGTATAAATAATCCTTCATCACTTCAACCCTCTACTTCCAGACTGGCAGACAGACCTAGACCTGGTGATCATACTGCCTGGATCCTAACTCTGGTTCCACCTTCCTGGTTATGATCATGGTAAGTTACTTTGACCATTCTCTATCTTTCTCAGTATGAAAATGGGAAAGGTGACTGTATTGGTGTCGTTCATGGTGTTTTTGAAACAGTTAAGCGAGTTACCTCATGAAAATCGTCAACCTTTTCTGGCATCTAGACAGTCTTTGATTCTTTTACGTACATGATTAATATCATTCACAAGTTTCAGTTTTAGATGGCTGACATAACTTCCATGAGTTGCCTTAAGGGAGGCAGTTTGTTGCTGCAAGAACGTCTTCCTAGAGAGAATTTGTAGTGGAGTCTCTTCCTGGCTACCCAACCTCCACAGCTTCTTTGGAGACTTCTAGAAACAGACTTACATGAAGCTGGGGAATGAGGAGGCACATGACAGAGAGGCCGTACTCATAAACTACGAATTCCCATGCAGAAAGCTCCGTGACTTGCACCGTTTCCAGCTCTCCCTGCATTGTCTCAGTCTTCAGGAGATTCTCCAAAGAGTGTTTTGGTCCTGCAGAAATCAACACAAATCAGTAATAGTTTCATTGATTTTCTTCATATGGCAATGATATGTCAACAACAAGAAAACATGACAGTTCAACTTAGAAAAATGTTCACGCCATCCATCTGTCCATCTGTCTATCTGTCTATCTTCCTGTGAAGCCTGTGCCCTTTCACATGGAAGAACGAGCCCCAGTCAATAGGAGCAGAAGACCTAGAGGGAGGCACGGGAAAGTTGGCAGTGGTTTCCTCTATTTTAACATTTGGATCACTAAATACTCAGAATCCTGTCTGGCAGACAGAAAACACTTAGTAATGTTGGATATGTCCAGATTTTTGCTCATCTATAAAACTCTCTCTAATGGGCCTTTACATCATTGCTCTAAGTGGTTGTGTGTCTAAATGGGACTTTAGACACTGTCTTATTCTCAAGAGGACAGTGGGACAGCAACATGGAATGAGGAGAGCAGAAGTAGCTGTAAGAAGTAGCTGTAAGAGGACCTTGTCCATGTACAGGCTGTGAGTGGCCCTGAGAGGGCCACATGCTTCTGAGTATTGGTTCTCTCAGGTATATAAGAAATGAGCAATAGAATCAGAGTTAGGTTTTCTGGGGCAAACAAGACGGTACATCTGAGAATGGTTGGAGTGGGTAACCCTTGTATGAGGATCCATATCTCTGCCTGTATCTCTTGTGAAAGGAATTAATCAGATTGATCGACCTCCAGAACCAGTAAACATTTCCTGGTAAGGCCCAGGTAGTACATAATTTAAGCTTTGCCATCCAGGAGCCTCAACTTGAGTTTTATCCTCATGCTAGGAGACAGACCTGTTCTCCACAAGCCTCTCCTGGCTTTGCAGATGTACACTGATCTGCCTTCCTGCGCAATCATCAGAGTATGGTACCTGTATATCTTTTGGTACTGCCTCATAGTGCTGGACGGTTTCTGTAGGAAGCAGGTTGAGAGCGAGACTCTGGGAAAAGGCTCCCTGAGTTTCAGCTGAGCTACACATTAGCAAACTATTTACTTGACTACTTACTTATTGGCTGATTTAGAAGCTTCAGTTTTCTTACCTATAATGTGAATATTTTAAAAACACCTATTTTTCCAGGTTGTAAATGAGTTACCATAGGTTTAAAACAATACATGGCATTGTAAAATACCCCTCGTTGGCAAAGTGATCTGGGTGCTCTTTTTGAGGGGAAAATACCCTTTTCTTTTGGTTCTCTTGTTTTTACCACTGTCTAACATTTCCCAAAAACTCCAGTTTACTGTGTTGATTGCATGCCAAGGTTTAGATCCAGTGTTTGATTGGAAGGTAGACTACCTTTAGGAACTGTCTTCTAAGAACTGACTAGTTGTAGTTCAATGGCACTTTGATTTCTACCTGCTATGTCTTATATAGAAGAATCTCTTGGGGGTCTGAGTAGGGTGGAGTCAGGGAGGGGAGGGCAGTGTCCATATTTCTCGGCTTCTCTGTTTTGAGGCTTGGAGGTTGTACCATCATTTACCTTGAGTGCATCCTAATAATCTTCAAAGGAAAGGAGTTTACCTGGTTGGAGGTGTATTTGTCTTTGTAGTTCAGCTATTTCCCTGGGGTCTTGGGGCCAGGTATCTATCTTCTTCATTATGGAGAGTAATGGTGGCATCCAGGTATGGTCAGCTTTGTCTGCATCTGAATATGAGCCAGTGAGAACATAGTGATGCAGCCAAAGCAGAAGAAGATCCTAAGAGATAGGCCTGGTCCTTCAGGCCTGTAATCCCAACTACTTGGGAGGCAGAGGCAGGAGGATCACAAGTTCCAGACCTGCCTGGGCTGCAGAGTGAGTTTAAGGCCACAGTCTGCACAATTAAGTAAAACCTTGTCTTAAAATAAAAGACAGGGAATATGGGGAACAGGCTGGAGATGTACTTCAGTGGTAGGGTACTTGTCTAACGTGTGCAAGACCCTAGGTTAATCCTCAGTATAGCTTTCTTCTCTCTTCCTGTCACCCTCCTTCTCTCCCTCTTTCCCTCCCTCCCTTAACTCTTCTCTGCCAAATATGGCATTCTGTATGAGAGGCAGCTCCTAAGTGGCTACAATGTTCTCTCCCAATGAGTGTTAACTCTGATGTGATTTCCTCCCCTTTAGTGTGGGTTGGATTTGGTGATTCATTTCAACTGAATACAATAAGGGCAAGTGATGGAGCGTCACTTCTGGGATTAATATGCACAAGAACCTATCAAAGCTCTCGCTTTCTGGCCTGTTTACTTGCTCTGAGGGAAGCAGCTGCAGGCTGAGCTTCGCACTATCAAGTCTTTGTGGTTAATAGCCTTGACCTGGGGAAGATCTGCCAGTAACCTCAAGGGTGAGTGTGGAAGTCAAGCCTTGAGGTGTTGCCACCCTGGCCAGTACCTAAACTGCAGCTGCAGAAGACCCTGAGCCAGAGGCACCAGGTAAACCTTACTAAAATTCTGACCCATGAAACTATAGGCTAAAAAGAGTTTTTTTTTGTTTTTTGTTTTTGTTTTTTAAAAAGCTTTGATACGTTGGAGTAATTTGTTATGCAGCAATAGATAACTTAATATATCATTTTTCTCTGTGTCTTTCCTAAGCAATCTATTGTGGCCTGCGGCTGTGGCCCCTGAAGCCATAATTGCGGTCAGGGATGTCAGAAGAGGAAGATGGACAAGTGGCCAGCCTGACCTGCTCCTGGCCTCTGGTCCTCCAGCTCTAGATGACAGCCTCGATCTCCTATGAGCACTGCAGTGATGCCTCTCAGGAAAGGGACCAACAGGGGACAAAGAGCCTGGTTCCCGAGAGATGTGGTGACTGTTCCATAGAATCTCTCTCCAGGATAATTCTCCAAACACACAGGCGTTCCTGAGGCCTTAAGCTAGGATGAAAGCAAGAGCTGAATTCCACGCTTGGATCCCCCATCCTCATAAATGCACAGTTCCTATCAAAGATAGAAACTCGGATCTTTTTGTCCAAGTCCAGAGGACCAGTACCTGGATATGCAAGAGCTGGAGACGGCTGAGCTCCCGGTGGTATTGAAGTTGGCCAAGAGCCCTGCTCAGGAAGTTCTGTCTGTCCCTCACCACCTCCCGAAATCCATCAGAGAGATGCTGCACTACCTAGAACAGAGGAAACATAATGCTAAATTTAAATGGGCTTTTTTACTCTTTCTGCTTGCTCCTTTTTTGCCTATCCAATGTTCTTTGGCCCCACCACCCCCCAAAAATTATATGGCCTCGAAGGACCTTACAATGGTAGAGACTGTCCTTATCCCATGGGTCCCTCTTGCCAGCCTCAGTCCTCACCTTCCTCTGATGATTCCAGACTTGTGGGCTATAATCCTGACTCTGCTGTAAACACACCTCCTCCTCCTGGCCATGTAACCTGAGGGACAGTTTCCTGAGTTTTTCTGAGGCCTGCCCTAAACTGTGCAGGACCTTCCACATGCCCAGCACCACTTGCGACTCCTCTTCCCACTCTTTTCTGTCTGCTGCAAAGGACAAAGAGAAAGGCCACATAGCAACAGCTACCAGCATAGGAGGAGAGAAGAAAAGAACAGTTTTGATTTGAGCCAGGGAACCTGCCAGGGGATCTGGGAGGGATGTGCCCATTCAGGTGGTGGAAGGACTCCTTGTGCTCCCTGGCAGTGGCTCATAAAGGTGCTACTAGTAGGACTTGTACCTACCTTGAGAAAGCAAGTCCCATTCTGGGCTGCTGAGCATGCTCAGGGCTCTAGTTCGCCGTTCTGTCTCCTGCAGACAGCGGGCCTCCAGGGCTGCACAAGCTTCCTCAGCAGCCCTCAGCTACGTTGGACAGAAAGTACAAGGGGGTGAGCCATAGAGAGAAGGCAGGGCTCTAAGCTGGGCCACCTCATGCCAGCTTCCCCTCTACCTCCATACAGCTGAGGGACTTAGAATTGACTGAGATCTAGAGCCTGGTGAGTTTGGGGACTATGGTGGTTTGAATGAGAATAACCCCCATAGACTCATGTATTGGGATATTTGGTCCAATTGGCAGAACTGCTTGGGAAGGATTAGGAGGTGTGGCCTTGTTAGAAGTGATGTCATGGGGCTTTGAGGCTTCAAAAGTCCCATGCTATTCCCAGTGTGCTCTCAATGCCTCCAACTTGCAGATCAAGTTGTGAGCTCTCTTCGGCTCCTCCCACCATGCCTCTGCTGGGCCACCATGGACTCTAACCTTCTGAAACCATAAGCCCAAGTAAGCATATTTTTTTTTATAAGTCACTTTGGTCATGGTATTTTGTCACAGCAAGAGAAAAATAACTATAATAGAGACTGTATCTGCCCTAAGATGGATTCTATTCTTGTGTCCAGTAGGGAATCAAAGTCTCTGGACATTAAAAGGACTTGTATGGTTTCTGAAGGAGTGGGGACAATGGGATGACACCTTAGGCCTTACCTCCAGCCTGGCTTCATGGCCTGGGTGGAAGTGGAGCTCCTGGCTCAGGTGCCACAAGTGTTCTGCCAGGTGCTGTTCCTCCTGCTCCTGGAGCTGCCAGTACTGCTGACGGGCCCTTAGCTCCCGCTCCAAGAGGCTTTGCTGCAATTTCCAGACTGTTCAGGCTTTTCTGAACACCCACAGGCCCCATGACTTGGCTGTAGACCCCAAGGCTTCTCAGTATGCCCTGACCATGCCTGACTTGGTGGGGCAGTTGACTTTGTTGGATATGGAAGAACAACTCCATACTTCTTTCCAGCTCCCAGTCTCTCCCTCCATCTACCATCTATCTCTGTAGGGTCTCTGTGCTTCTGCCTTAATGTTTCTCTTGGGAAAGCAAGGAGCAGAAAGTAAGGATTCAGAGACTAGCTACCACCTCCAGCCCCTAATCTGGCACCTTCATACGGATCTGTGAGATGGAGGTATTGGGACTCAAATTTAATTTTCCTGGTCTCTATCTCAAAGCTTTCAACATGTATCCATCTTTGTGTCTGAAACTGTAACTGGGCTTAGAATGTATGGTAAGACACTAAATCACTTTTATTTTGATGGAAATCTTCCAAGAGCTTAATTACTGCGGCAACCTCCTGACAGGGCTTCCTGCTTTGGCCTGGCCCTATTCCATCCATGCTTTGCACAGGTGCCAGAGAGAAATTTCTAGAATGCTGATTATGTATAAGCATAAAAATGTCTGGAAGGAGGTGTGACAACCTGTTAACAGCGGCTGCATTTGGTGGATGAGAATGGAAGAGAGGCCAGTGATGTCTGCAGGACGTTGGCAGTGGCCACAGAGGGTGTTGAGGGGGGGAGGGCCCTTTGCTTCTTCATTTATATAATTTAAAACTGTAGTGGGTTTATACAAAACTTTTTTGCTATTCCTCATTTTACAAATTTAACAGTTTAAAAAATAATTACCCTAGGACATTGCATTAAATACCCTAGGACTTAGAACTCTTCATTGGGTCCACATGGCTTCCCCAGGCCACTTCTTAGCCTCTAAGCACAGGTTGCTTGAGACTTAGTTCCTGCCGTCCTCACTGACCTTTCTGCTTCTCTTCTCCCTCCATCCTCCTCATTCCGGGACATTTCTGTCCTCACATTTGCTCTTTCTGTTTGCCCTGCTGTCCTGAGGCTGGAGTGGCCCCTCCCTGCCTCCTTTCAAGTGTTAGCCCAAGTGTCCGTCCTCTCTTTCTGTAAACCTTCCCTGAACTCTCTTATTCCAGTGCCCCTCCCCTGAGCTCATTTAACATCTTCATTACCTCCAGTCAGGGTTGGAAGCACTTCCCTAGGGGAAGAAGCATACTTGCCTTGCATGTCCACCCCTCCCACATCATCTGGAACCCAGGAGGCTCTCATCATGTGGTTGCTGAGTGAGTGAATGCATAGGAGAAGCCCCTTGTACGTACCAGCTCTGGGTCCCTCACTCCTCGAGGCAAGGCCTCCAGCACCTGCACCACAGGCACCGCCACTCTGGCAGAAGGGTCCATTTGAACACCAATCACAGGACCATGCTCCCCAGTCAAGGGATCTATGGCTTGAGCCCCAATGGAGATTGGGACAAGACCTGTGGGAAGCCAAAGCCACCACTGGCTTTAGTGACTAGATATAGGGGAAGGAAGCCTAGTCATGGGAAGAAGCCGACCTCCCTTTAATCCTTTCTGGAGCTCTGAGCTGGAGTGGGTGGCTTTAAGTGGGTGGATGGTTTCTATTATGCTTATCTTTGAAAGGACCCAGATCTTTCAGGGAAATCCATCACCTGTAGATTTGTCATTTTGAGACCCCTAGTTTTCTTACTTTGGGTCTATTCTAGCAGAATCAACAGAGTGTCTTCCCCACCTTGGCTTGTGTCAGTGGATCAGGGCACCCTCTCCTGAGCTTTGCAAGGCTCTCTCCACCAGGACTAAGCCACATTTCTGATCCCCTGGGGCTTTACGGGGTCCATGCGGCCTTTTACCTTCACCAGCAGCATTCTCCATCGTGCCTGCCAGGGGCGTGGTAGCGCCAGAATCCCCATCTCGATGCACACCCAGGATGGGTACCAGGAGCCCAGAGCCTTCAGGGTCTGGGATCTCCATTCCATACAGGGCTGGGACCCAGAGCTCTGTCCCAGGATAGCACATTAGTCCTGATATCGAGAGAAGAAGAGATGAGGTTAGGCAAAACCACCTGAGCTTTTTCCAGGCTCCAAGTGCCTCATCCCTGACCAGAGAGGCTGCCATATGAACATGGCCTATGTTTCCTTTGTGCCCAAGGTGGCATATTGACTTCAGAAGGGAAGATGTGTTAGCATGGCCTGACTAGCATCAGATGTTTTGGGGAAGCTGAGAAAGGCTTCCAGGCCACAGAAGAGGGATAGAATGATATGGGAACTCATATTCCTGAGTGCCTATTCACAATGTGTCAGAATTTGAGCTAAGAATTCCATATAAATTATATTTATCTGATCCTTTACTGAAATCTATGATGTACTGCAATTTTAATCCTCATTTTAAAGATGTAAAACAAGGTCAAAGAGTTCAAGGATAGGTATTCAAAGTCCAGTCAATTCTAACCCAAAACCCTGGGTCTTATTGGGGTGTCCGTGAGTGTGTGTGTGTGCGTGTGTGTGTGCACGGGTGTCCCACCATGGGCAGATGGAAGCTTCTAGAAAGAATGAGATGTGAGATAAACTCCAGGAGGATGCCACTCCTCTTCCTGCCTCCCCCGACCCCTCACATTAGGGTCATAGGGAAGAGGTGGAACGCTAGGGTGTCTCTTTTCCTGAGTTTACAGATGAGAAAGAAAGACTGTTACAGGAATAACAGTGAGAAGGGGTCCAGGGACTTGGGCCTGACTCTGTTGCCAACTAATTGGAGAACCCTTGCTGAGCAAGTTACTCAACTCCCTGAACGTCAGGATCCCATGTAAGATGGGTGTCATGCTGGAAACCTCACGAGGTAACAAGACTGTACATTTTCTAAACATCAATATCAGACTCAGGGGAGTTATTAGAACGAAGGAGGAAGGCAGCCTAAAGCCACCCACAGAGTTTGATCCTGAGCTCGTCTCTTATTTTGGCCACATAGATGCAAGGCCAGCGTAGCTGTCTCTGCTCTGTGAGGAACTGAAACATGGAGCTATTCTGGGGTTGGGATTTCAGGGCCCAAAGTGACACATACCTATATGGCCTCCACTGGCTTCAATGTCACGTGCTGCTGCCAACTGTCTCTCCAGCCTCCGAGCCTGCTGGAGGATTTGATGCAGACTCAATGCCAGTGCTTGTCTCATGTCCTTTATGGCAGACTCCAGCAGTCCTTGTGTCCTGGATCCTGCAGTCTCCCGACACTGCTGGAGCATCATGATCACTTGCCTCTGGGCCACCAAGACATTGGCATCCAGCAGGGCCTGTGACCCCCCTGCGTGGGCTGATATCTGCCCTGCCTGTTGGGAAGCTCCCAGGAGCCGGACTGTCTTCCCACTCAGTGGCTCCACAAAGCTGTCACCAGGCACCAAGAGGCTCCCTGTGGCATCTCGGAGCCCTCCTACTGCAAGCACCTGACCTGGAAGCAAGACAGCTAGAGAGTTAGGTGGGAAAGAGACCTGTGGTGGTGTAAACATGCAAGGCATAGGGCAGAAGGAAGGCAGGGCAGGGCCACAGCAGCACAGAGGGCAAGAAAAACGGGAGGAGCTGCCCTCTTGGGTTTACTTTAACTGTAAAGTTACCTTGGGGATACTGTGATGGAGATGGGAAGACGAGAGCAGAACTTGGAAGAAGAGGGAAGATTGGGAGCAGAGGCAGAGTGGACAGAGAGGGTAGAGTATAGGTTCCAGCATGGGGTATCATTTTCAGCCTGACCAGAGCATGAGGAAGATAGGAGGCTGGGAGATATTGGGCAGTTAGGCCAGGCAGGAGCAACAGGGTGGAAGGAGACCTGTGTGTTCATCCAGCCCAACGCCTAGGATTGGCACGATGCCTCCTGTGACTGGGTCCTTCATGGGGCCCCCCAACTCCAAAGGGGCCAACGTCTTGGTGAGAGGATTGCAGTATGTCCCTCCGAGGGTGAGCCACTGCCTGGTTTGGGGGTGCAGAGTGACAGCAAGCACAGGCACCTCAATGCCTGTGATGGGGTCAGACATGAGAGCCCCCAGCTGTGATGTTCTTCTTGGCTGTAGGATGGGCAGACGAGTGTCTGGAGGGCGGCCTGTGACAGGACTCGTTGGGTAAGGCATGTAGGGGAGAACAGTGACCTCTGATGTTCGGATACCACCTGGATAGGGAGACAGAGAGGCATTAGTAACTCCACCCATCTGTTCTCTGGCCTCTGGCCCCTCCCCATTTTGTAGTTCATGGAAAAGAGCAGCTATGGAACTCTTCCCTCATTCATCCTTCTCTTCCTCCTCCTCCTCTTCCTCCTCCTCCCCCTTTTTTTTGACAGAGTCTCTCTGTGAAGCCTCTCTGGCATTGAACTCACTCTGTAGACCAGGCTGGCCTCAAACTCACAGGAGATTCCCAGCTTCCACCTCCCAACTGCTGGAGTAAAGGCACGTGCCACCTGAATCCAGTGGGAGGAGTAGGTGAGGTGAAGGAGGAGGTGTTTACTAGTTTGCTGGTCAACAGTACCTCTGACCAAGGACAGAGTCAAGCTGTCTGTGCACTCATTCCTGAGCTCCCCAGGGAGCATTGCCCTATCTCTGAAGCCCCCCCCAAAAGTTGGGGCTGGTTAGTGGGTGAGGGTCTTACCAGCATTAGAGTCAGTAATGGGTATCAGAGTTGAGCTCAGCAGATCATATCCCAGGTGTCCAGCCTCAGGCAGTACACGCCCAGTGTCAGGGTGGATAAAGTAGCCAGGGGGTACGAACCCTATGTGGCCACTTGTTGGGAGCATCATCATACAGTTGGGTCCAGGGACCATCAACTTGGTGACAGGGTTCACAATGATGTCATCAGTACCCTCTTGAGGACCTGCTGAGGGTGCAGGAAAGCAAAGGTGGCCTGCTGGGCCTCTCCTGAGGTGACTGGGGAAGGCTAGGAGTCTTGGCTGGTGACAGGAAGAAGTTAGCAGGAACTTCACCCCACCCTCACAAGGATGGTGCTCCCCAGGATGGTGCTCCCCAGGGTAGAGACTTTTTTTTTTTTTTGAGTTGAGCACCAAGCTTCACAATTGCAGTATCCTCAGACTGCAGGCTGGGTAAAGGTCCTCTGGGGAAAAGCTTGTAGATACTGAGATGGGGCTGAGAACTTCCAGAACTCACTATGCTTTTAAGGAGTATCTTTTCAGGGCAAACCCAGCATTTTCCAAACCCGACTGTTCGTTCACACTTATCTGCCAGGCTTTTACTTTCAAGAAGTGCCACATGGTTTGCAAAGCTGTCATTTGTGATGGCTTCTTTCCTCATCCTCCCTATTTCTGAGCTCCTCTCTTCTTTTCTGTGGGGCCACTGACCAGGAACTTCTCCCATTCCCAGGGCTCCCTGCTTGCTTTGTATACCCTCCACTTCTGCCTCTGCAGGTGTTTTAGGGGTAGAACTTGGGTTTTTGAGGTGCCTATCATCCTGAATGCAGGGATTAGTTTCAACATAGGGTCTTCCTTCCCATAGGTCCTGGATGAAGCCAAGCAACGCTTACCTGCCTGTAGCAGCTCCGCCCCTGTGCCAGTGTCCAGGAAGCCCCAAGCCTTCAAGCGGTGGCCTTCTTGCAGCATGGTCCTGGACAAGTGGCCCAGCAGAGTGTCCAGCTGAGAAGCCACCCTGCAGAGACACAGGATATGGAAGGCTGGCCAGAGTGCAGAGACAATGAGAGATGGAAAAGGACACTTAGTGTGGCTGCTTCTCGGACTCTGTGAAGCCATACTGTCTCTTTCCCTGATTTGTATTCTACACTTTGACTCAGGTTAACCAGGCACATACTCTGCAGGGCTTTGCCCAGGCTGGGAGGACTTCTCTGGGCTAGAGCTTGCAGGCGCCCTCAGCAGCCACTGAGCTTCCATCAGTGCTGAGCAGAAGGAGGCCCACTGCTCCTGCCGGGCACACAGGTCTTGCTGAAGGAGCTCCAGTTGGTGAGCAAGGCTTGCTGCGTACTCGCCTGCCAGGCTTCGCCTCTGCCTAGACTCTTCCTCTGCAGCCATGGCAACTGCCTCAGCAGCCTGGGTCAAAGACACATTGTCCTGTTTACCTGTAGGGCTCCAAGCACTAGGGACATCAACTTTGGGGGAGTTCCAGCTTGCTTTGGAACTTCAGAGTGCTGGGGTAGCGGTGCAGTGCTTGGGGACTGTGAGAGGGCACAGAGGCGGGAAGGTGTGAATTCGAAGTCCAACCTCTTGTTGCTTTCTCTGTGTTAGAATCTGGTTAGTGGAGGCTGAGGTGAAATGCTGAGCACCCCACAGTTGGCGGAGGGAACCGGCTTCGTTCAGAAGTTTGAGGTAGAGGACTTTGAGCTGAAATAGAGGCTAGAGTTAATCTTGAACACCACCCTAGAGCTACTAGCTTTTAACTGTAAGCTTAGCGTGCCCTCTGCTGGAAAGACGCCAAAAAACTCGCCTCCGAAGACACTTGAAATGGATAAAATTGGCAAGAATAAAGTTCTCCCCTCAAGACCCCAAATCGGTGCTGGGGATCAAACCTCATACATGCAACATGCCAGGCAGATGCTGTCACTGAGCTACATCCCCAGCTCCTGGCCCAGTTTTGATAATTAGACTTCTAGTGTATTGACTTTTTCCCAACATCTGTCACTGAAGACCAGGGATAAGAATCTAAGACAAGCCCTTGCTATGCTCTCTACCTTACCTACCAGTCTATACGTTTCTTAATATCAGTTCTAATTAATCTGAAATTGTCTATCTTCTCTTCTTTCCTTTGCCCAGGATTTCTTAAGGCTCTGTGCCCCATTTGCATCTATTCCCCAGTACATATATTTTTTAGCCCTGCTTGTTTCTGCCAGCCTTGAGTGGAAGCCCCAAGGGGCTTCCAGTTACCTCCTTGTTGGTTTGGCTGAGATTGGCCGTTATGGTCAGAGACTGCCGCCGCAGGATCCCAAAGAAAGTCTCTGTGTCAAACCACTCTAGGTCTACCTGGTCCTCCCAGGTCCCACCTGTGGGGGGTGGGGGTGGACGGAAAAATGATTAGCCTCCCCAAACGCAGGTCTAGACATACCTTCAGTGGGTCTTCCAGGTTCTCAGCAGATTCAGTTCTGTCTACTAAAGGCATGGTCTTTTTATGAACCATACAAGGAACTTGAGAGAAATGCAGAATGCTGTGCCTGACTCCCCTCCACCCCCCCACACCCCCGCTCTGTGGAGTCAGAAGACCACTGACTTCCCTCCCCACTGCTAGGAAGACTTATGCATATTGAGGTTCCCAGAGGCACAACTTAATCCCAGCCCTGCTCAGTGACTGAACTTTGAGTGGCAACAGTTGGAAGGGGAGCTTCAGCAGGATGTACAATACGCTTTGCAGCTTGTTCCTCTGGGTGGTGGAACCACATAACTTGTAAGAATATAACACACCCTCCATGCTGACAGTAAAGGCAGTCTGCTGAGTACAGAGATAATGGAAGCAGCCTGGGGCCAACTAACCTTCTCTCCAAGAAAAGACCCAGTCGGCCACCTCACACCCACATTTGCATATCCCTGGCCGATGTCTTATAAATGCTATAAACTGTAACACTGCCACAAGCCTGGTGGATACAAATTAGATTCTTTCTGTCCCCAGTTGGACCAATCTAAAAATAAATCAATTTCTTTCACCAACCTCTGGTTCCTAATTTCTTTTTGAATACAGAGAATCCAGGGTGGTTGGTTCTGGATCTGCATGTCCATCAACAGTGGCCTTCCTCTCTTAATTTGAGTACTCTGCACATGGTAGT
Source organism: Grammomys surdaster (assembly GCF_004785775.1). NCBI lineage: Eukaryota > Metazoa > Chordata > Mammalia > Rodentia > Muridae > Grammomys > Grammomys surdaster. The sequence continues at coordinate 21,503 of NW_021617246.1, read as the reverse complement.
ATTACCTTTTCCTTGAGAAATTTGTGGTCAGATGTCTCTTTCCAACTCTACTGTATTCTTAGTGCCTAGCAACATCTGTATACAGTAGCCACTTAATAAATGCTCTCTGAGAAAACAAGTGAATGAATGATGGTAGAAACTGAATGAAGAGTAATCCAGGAAGATGAAACATGACAGAACTTGCCAGTTGGATTTGGGGTTCAGCTTTTGGAATCTACCCCAGCTTGTCACTCACCATGACTCCCATCAACTCTGAGGACCTCACAGTCTTGGGGTGATTGGCCTCTCCTCACTGATGTCATTGGAGTTCTTGGGGAGATGTAGACATCAAGGTTATATCCTTGCTGGTGAGTCCTGAAGATGGGGTGTGGAGCAGTCTTCCGAGCCCAGCTAAGGTTCTTACACTGAATCTACAGGGCACACCATGGGGTGGGGCAGGAAGGAGGAAACTGAGAGCTATCCTTTCTGGAGAAGTTCTCCTCTTGGATATGGCTTGGGGGTATCTATCTCCTCTTCTTTTGCTTTCACCCCAGTGAGAATCCCTGTTCTCTGTAGCTGCGTCTTCAATCCTTCCCTACCCTTATGCTATTCCGTATCACAAGCTAAAGTCTTCTCAGATGTCCTCGTTTGCTTAGCATTCTTATCTGTTGCCTAGAAGACAAAGCCTTTCTTAGTCTTCTTATCTGAAATGGAGCTAGAAAGATGACTTGTTTTAGCCTTATCTTTGGCCACAGAGCCTAAGCTCCAGCCACAGGACTCACACTGGGTCCCCAGAGCAAGACAAAGACTGCTGTTTTGTGTCTTTGAAATGTTGCTGCTAATGCTGTCATTTCTTGATATATCCACAGGGACTGGTTCCAGGATTTCCTCTGGGTACCAAAATCCACAGATGCGTATGTCTTTGAAATTAACTGGCATATTACTTGTTTACAACTCATGAACACCCTGTGCTATATTTTGCATCATCTATACATATGTATAGATGTATAGACTATGCAATGTAAATACTTTGTAAACAGTTGTCCAGATACATTGTTTAGAGAATAATGGCAAGAAAAAGTCTGTGCTTGTTCAATATAAATGCAATTCAGTGTTTTGTTTCCTGTGTGTGTGTGTGTGTGTGTGTGTGTGTGTGTGTGTATGCAGATGGAGGCCAGAGTCAACTCTAGATGTCATTCCTCAGTTGCCATCTGCCTTATTTTATGAGACTAGTTCTTTAACTGGGACCTTGGGCTTACTGATTTGGCTAGGCTTGCTGGCCAACAAGCCCCGGGGATACTTTTTATTCCAAAGCTGGGATTATAAGCATGTGATACTATGCTCAACTTTACATGAGTGCTAGGGGTTAAGTTCAGGTCTTCACACTCGCAAGGCAAACACTTAACCTACTAACCTGTCTCTCCAGCCCCTCCTGAATGTGTTGGTTGGTAGTTGATTGGATTTATAAGATGTGGAACCTACACACTTGGAAGGCTGACTGTATTCTCTTTGTTTCTTACTGCTTCTTTGAAAAACATTCTTCTTTCTCTGGACTTGCTAACCCCTTTATTAGTATGGGGACCATTCTCTTCTGTGTCTATTTCAGGGATCATATCTTCTAGAAAGTCTGTGACCTCCCAGAGAGAATGGTCAGCCCTGTCTTTGTATGGCCAGGGGCCTGTGTATATGCTTTACTACAGATCTGTCATAGTTTGTTCCTGTATATATTCTTTCTTCTGTTAGGCATGGCACTGGCCATTCCCTCTGTCTCTGTCTCAGCAGTTATTAGAATGCCTCCTACAGGCAGGATTGGAAGGAAGGGGTTGGCAAGATGCTGCTTGGAAGCTTTACTCACCAATAGAAGCAAGCAGAGCCCTAGAAGAAACAGCATCTCCCCCAGGACTCCTGGCCAGTGAGGCTTCTTCACTGGCTTGGGGATCTTGGCAATGCCAGTCTGGATAAGATTCCTGGGTGTCATCAAGGCAAAGGGCCCATCCACAAAGCACCGGCCCCCAGGTGGGAGAGCACGGAGGTACTAGGTAGAAAGAAGTCTATTCAGTCTTTGTGCCACCATGTGCCAGAGACTGGCAGGGGGCAGCCAGGCAACCCAGGCATGTCAATATTAACCAGATATCCATTCAGCCTTGAGGGCTGGGGGGGCAGAAGTTGGGTTTTCTTGGGAAATCCACTCATATCAGCTGACTCTCCATATAGAGGGAGGTGGTTGCATGCTCTGGGACTTGGTCCACAGGATTCTTAGGAGGTCTCTGACCCACAGGATAAGATACTAAATGGCTTGTGACACAGACAAGGTAGCCAGAAGCATAACGGCAATAGCATGTGGCTCCTAAGGATAAGTTACTGTGTAGATTGACTTAGGGTGTTCAAGGATGAAAGACGGGTGGGCAGATCAAATGGAAGGTCGTGAGAGATAAGCAATGTCCTAAGCCAGGCAGTGCACTATGCTTGCATCCACTGAGCAGGTCACTCCTCCTAACACATCATATGTTGGACTACTGTGATGGGTACTTCAGCGAACCCCAAACTATATCTTAGGGTCATGAGGGGGAATGGTGGACAAAGTCTTAAACGAGGAAGATCGTCACAGACTAACCATCTTCCGATGCCGGTTGCTGTTCAGATGGAAGACATAGACTCCAGGTAGCTGGAACTGCTGCAGGAAGAGGTGGGAGGTTTGCTCAGAGAGCTGGAACTCCTCAGCCAGGGCCCGGAAGCGCCCCCAGTCAAACTGCTGCACTGTGTTGTAGAGATGGCCCCTGGGCATGGAGAGAGTGGGGCGTGTTACCTTTGGCAGGTAGTGTCAGATGTGTGTCCTTCATGGTATAGGGCTGTGACTCTGGATACTCACAGGTCATATTCTGGGTAATGCTCACGGGTCGCCAGGAAAGCCAGCGTATCGTTGGTTTGGAGGCAGACTATAGGGTTCTGGATACCTAACATGTCTCCAGAGTATGTGGAATTGAGACCCATTGACCAAGGGTAGCCCTGGTGTTCATCTCTTAAGTTCCCTAGGAAGGATTCTGAGCATGAGATGCAGCAGTAGCTACTTTCAGATGACCTTGAACCATAGCTTGGGATAAGGCAAGGAGGGGGAGGAGAGCCTATGGTGAGGTTAAAAGACTCACCTGGCTCCTGATCTGAAGGCCTGGGATCCATGAGAGGCAGGCCCAGTATGTGTAGAAGCTCAGGGTCTGGTCTGGTCAGACCCTGGAAGCCATGCTCTAGGCCAAGACAAAAAGCTTTGACCCTGTGGGCACTGGGGTGAGAGATTACTACTAAAGCCAGGAAGCCCTGATTTGTACATTGTAAGAGTCTACCCTCTAAAACACAGAGGAACCAAAGTTTATTTGTAGTTGTCAGGGAGACCTTAAATAGGTGTTGCCCCCCCCCAACTTCTGCAGGAGGGCAGAGTATTCATCATGCAAAATATTAGGTTTACACACGTGTGGTCTTGAGTCACAGTGCCCAGCGGCCTCTACCCATTTAGCTCTCTTACCATTCACCTTGATCACGTACAGAGGCACAGACTTCGTCCCTTGGTCCAAGTTGCAGGGATGACCCACAGCACGTGGTGATGAAGGCTTGTCCAAGAGGTAAAAACCCTAGAAATGAGGATGTGAGGGTTTTAGATAGGAAGTATTAGCTCTTTCCTGAAGACACCAAGAGAGGCACGGTTGGTAGGAAGGTGTGGAGAGTCTTTTGGGGAATCCCGTATGACTGTCTGGAAGGGTGAAAGGGGAGGTGGCATTACAGTAGGTCTAAGAACTTCTTGATCAGAAACGGCCTGGGATCGTGTTCTCCTAGACATGTGTCTCCTCCTTAGCATACACAAGGCCTGCTGCGTCTTTAATGAGATTATAAGAGGAAATGGAACTGCCCAAAGGGCCCTTTCTCTTACTTTGGAACCTTACATATATACGGCAGGTTGCAACATGATGTATGCTTGTACAGTGGTCTCTGGGCCCATTCATCCATGGTTACCCCACATGGTCCATCTTTGAGGGCAGTTAGTAGGCTTGGCCTTCAGGACACTGTACCTGGATTCCAGTGCCTTCAGTGATGGAGATCTGTGGGATGCCCTGAGCACAGCTGAGCTGAAGGATGTGTCTCTGTTCTCCTGAGCAGAGAGGTCCACACATTCCACTCAATTGTTGTCCCCAGCACAAGCACAGCCCCAGGCTTGGGTCATAGCCACGAGCATCTTCCGGTGTGGGACACACCTTGAGCAAAGATTATGACTTCTTAGGGATATGTTCTTGAGGAGGACTCCTTACTAGTCTTCAGTTTGTTATAGGAACTATGTCAGAGTGCAGAGTACAGCCTTCTGTATTTCCAGGGAGGGCCTACCTGATAGAACAACCCAGACTGGGCTTGGAATAGTAACAAGGAGGTGCAGGAGGAAAGAGTGTGTTGTGGATTTGGTCTAATGCTGCTTATATTATATTAATTTGGTTCCCCAAACTGCACGAAAATTTGCACATCTGCACGTAAGACACTGAAGGACCCTGCCCCCAGTTAGTTTTGATTGGTAAATAAAGTCGCCAGCAGCCAATGGTTGGGCAGGGAAACAGAGGCAGGACTTTAGGATTCCTGGGTAGGAGACTGAGGAAGGAACAGGAAGGAGATAGCTGCTATGCCAGGGAAAGGAGTAGAGGCCATGCCTGGGAGGTGCCGGACAGAGACCACAGTCATCATGTAGATGCTGGGGAATTCAGCCAAGATAGAATATAGGTTTTAGTAAGTATTAATTCAGGAATATTGAAGGGAAATGTGTTAGACACATGGAGGTTTGGAAGTGGCACAACTATTGAGCTGTTTGAGACATACTAAAATATAAAGTGTGTGTGTGTGTGTGTGTGTGTGTGTGTGTGTGATTGTGTGTGTGTGTGTATCTTTCGTTTGAGAACCCAGAATGCTTCGGCAGGCAGTGAGGAGCGCCATCATCACCAGGGTCGATTTGAGTAGTGATATCTGGGTACAGCATCAAGGGTGTGATCTCTGAGCATCCTCCTACCTCCTGGGCACAGTGGTCACTCCATTGTTCTTTGGTCAGGCACATTCCCTCCTGGTTCCAAGTGGCTCCATCTTTGCAGTCATTATGTTCCCGCTGAACGCAGCCCACTGGCTCGCCAATGTCTTCATAGCCGGGGAGGCAAGGGCACTGGCCGTCACTGGGCTGAAAGTAAGGATGTGTGGGAGGAATCCCATACCAGGTTGGCTGCTTAATACTTGGTAGTGATGAATCACTCATGACCCTTTGGATGAACATTTCTGAGATGTATCAGAAGAGAGGACAGGGGAGGTGACGTGAGCAAATGCAGGTTGGCATGGGGCATGGTTATTGATATGCCATCATTTTAGTTAAAAACACAGGAGAATTTCAGTAATGGAAGGACTTACAAGCACATTTGCTGGCTTACAGGAAAAATTCAGGTTGGAAGAGCTTGGGTGAAGGTGTGTTTGTAGTGATCATGACAGATAATGATATTTCCTTCCAGGTAGATAACTATACTTAGCAAATTAACTAACTAATTAACTAACCAACTAACTAACTCACTACCCAACTAACTAACCCCATAGAACAGCCAGTTACATTTGAACTTCAGATATATTATGAATACTTTTTATTAGTTCCACAAGACAGTAAAACACTATCCGGTATTTACCTGAAATTCACTTTTAGCCCTATACCCTACAACCTTACTCCCAAGTCCTTTGGAAACCCAAGCCTATATTGGTCAGGTTACACCTGAGCTAAACTTGTCTGGGAACCAAAACAGCCCTGGAAATGCAGCCTACCTTTGGGTCCCACTGCCGGAGGAAGACGTACCTGGAATACTCGTCCAGGTCTCTGACAGACACAGGTGTCCTTGCCCTCCTCTGGCTGAGTGGCCTCAGAGCCACATGGGAAACAAGCATTCTGGCCATGCCAGGGGTTGAAGAACTCCGAAGGGCAGAGGTGGCAGAAGGGGGTGGTGTGGGGACCCATTCCAGAGAGGAAAGTTCCAGGGGGACATAGGGTAGGTGTTGACATAGAACAGGGCCTACCTATGGGATGGGGTAGGGGTGATAGGAAGGGTTAACACCCAAGAGCTATTGGTCCCTGTGATTTCCCAAGGCACATCTTCCCCAACATTAGTTCAGATATCTCACAGAGTCATTAGCTCCCCTCAAAGCTGTCTTCTCTCCTCAATTTTACTCCCAAACTCCTTTGTTCAAATTTAATTTAAATCTCTACCTTCTGGGCATCCTGGTGGGTCCAGCTCTACTTTTGCACAGGAAATCTCACCCTGGCAGGCCTGAGGATGCTCTATGACCAAGCATGTGGGGCTCTGGAGGATGAAGCAGAAGACAGCTAGGAGGACCGATACCTCTGGGAGGTTCCCAAAGAAGAGAACTTTCATCTTCTGGGCAGGGAGGGTAACAGCAGCAGATGTGGAAGTGGGGGAGGCGTGACACCAAGGAAGGCTTCAGGCAGAGGTGGAGAGATAGGGGAGGCAAAGTGACAGACAGAGTGACAGGCATGAGGAGAAGACAAGATAAGGGTGCTCATTAGAAGCACAGGGTGATCTGGGCTTGGGAAGGACAAGCTGCTGCCTGGTGATGGCGAGAGCTGTCAGTCAGTGAATAATTCATGAGGATGAAATCTGAGACATGGGTCCTCTGGGCAGCCTTGGCCCAGACAGTACAAGTCCACAGCTCCTTTCCTCTTCCTTGTCTACCTTTCCTCCAAGAGCAGCATGAGGCAGCAAGCTCACGATCGGGCATAGTGAAGACAAGGGTTGTTCCAGCACGTTCCTTTCACAAGGCCAAGTAGTCAGTCTCCTCTACGCATGCTGTGTGCAAACCCCACGGGTGAGACACAGAGGACATAGTTTTTGCCTCTGCTACACAGCACACTATACAACACACACTCAGAAACCCTTAGGGAACCAATCGTCTAGCTCTCCCCTTGATTTACAGTGAAAAAGTCGGAGGCCCATTCTGGACTGAAATCCAGTTTTAACAGTTCGGTGACACCAGTCAAGCGCTCCTAGACCATGCATGCAGGAATCACCGGAGACTGCAAAGCAGCCAGAGTTCCTGGTTAGCCAGATGATGCTCTGAGAAGACATTAAGTGGATGCCTTTTTAAGAAAAGATCCATTGCTTTATTGCTTATAAAAAGTGATAGTGGGCAATACTACCCAGCTTTCTTTATGGCTATTGTGAAAAATCACTGATTCCCACAAGACCAGAAGTATTTGGAAAAGCATAAACTCAGATTAGGGTCAGTGCTCTTGTATGATGTATGGTTGCTCAGAAGCCTTCAGAAAAATTCTACATATCACATTGTAGTGAGGCCTAATTTTAAAAAAAAAGGGAGGAGGAAGAGGAGGAGGAGGAAGAGGAAGAAGAGGAGGAGGAAGAGGAAGAGGAGGAGGAAGAGGAGGAGGAAGAAGAGGAGGAAGAGGAGGAAGAAGAGGAGGAAGAAGAGGAAGAGGAGGAGGAGGAGGAAGAGGAGGAAGAAGAGGAGGAGAAAGATGAGGAGGAGGAAGAGGAAGAGGAGCAGGAGGAAGAGAAAGAGGAAGAGGAGGAGGAGGTAGAGGAGGAAGAAGAGGAAGAGGAGGAGGAGGAGGAAGAGGAAGGAGAGGAGGAAGCAGAAATGAGTATCTGGTTTGATTTGCCCTGTGTTATTCATCAATGTTTCCTTCAAATGACTTGGGATTGATCACTTTTAAGAAGAGATCTGCCCTCTCGACACCCAGAGAAGTGTCCCCAGTTTGAGGGAATTCCATTCACTTAACTAGTTTTGATCTTTCGATTAGAATATATATCTTGTGCATTATCTATTTTCCACGATCCTCTCTGGGCATGGCAATACTTAAAAGGATGTCCTAGAAGCTCAGAAGGATCGATTGCTGGATGCTATTTTACAGTCAGGGCTGGAAAGAGAATTAAGAGGTATAGAAGGAAAGGGTACTTGTAGAGACACTTTTCACGGGAAAATTCAGATCACTGGTAACAAGTGGTCTCCGTCACCCAGGCTGGTAGCTTCCTGTAGACCAGCCATTGCTTTGCAGAGTCCTCCGGCCTGTAAGTGCTCCTTGATAGGCACTTGATTCCTTCCAGCTACTTTGTTGCTGAGCGGCTCGCCCATCCTGCTTTTGTCTTGCCAGTAGGTGGCACTGTGAGCTTGCAGGAATAGGTGAGTTGGGCATGGAAGAAGCGGTGGGGTGTAGGCATCTGCTAGAGTGAAGGAGGAGAGGAAATGCTGTTAGCAGGTTTGTTTGTGTGTGTGTGTGTGTGTGTGTGTGTGTGTGTGTGTGTGTGTCCTTTTAATGTTTAAGCAGACGCTCTTTTGAACACATTCAAAGGTGGTCACATTAACTCATCCTGGGTTTTACTCCACATTAGCCTAGCACTGTTTTGCAGACTAACCTGTGTCACATAGCCCTTCTCTGGCATGAAGCTCCTAAGGGGGCTTAGTGCTGGCCCCATCTTTTTGTCCAAGTTGTCTGATAGCTGGTCACTGCCAGGCCTACTGTATCTTCTCTTGTTCTAACTATCACTTCTGCCTGTCCATCTGTCTGTCTTTTTTTCTTCCTTTTTTGTTTGTTTGTTTGTTTTTTTGAGACAGGGTTTCTCTGTGTAGCCCTGGTTGCCGTGAACTCACTCTGTAGACCAGGCAGGCCTGGAACTCAGAGATCTGCCTGCTTCAGCCTCCTGAGTGCTGGGATTCCTGCACCACCTTTGAGTGCCTGACTACCATCTGCCATTTCTGCCATTCCCTAACGCTTCCTTTTCCCAGGCTTCTGGTGGTATTCTGGGTTGTCTTGCTCAGCTTTGGTTTTCCATGGATCGCACTAGCACAACAGATTGGGGACTTCTGAACTTTCATGATCCTGGAAGCCACTGACACATATATTCTTCCCTATGCTTTTGTAGTTAAGTTTTTTCCTGGAATATAACATCAAGGATGTATTTTGATAAGCTTAGTTTCTAAAGAACAATTTTAGATTGACAGAAGCTCTCAGAGTTCCCTTGTGCCTCACTCCCAGTGATTATAGTTACTGGACCAGCACTTTAGCTAACGGTCACACTTTGTCCACACCGACTTGTCTATTCCAGGGTCAAACATTATACTTAGTCATGTCCCTGCCTCCCTTTAACTGTGAAAGTTTCTTAGGACTTTCCTTACTTTTGACAATCCCCACAAGTACTCTGTAAAATGGGCCTCAGCTGGGTGGGATTCATTAGAAATCTCTATAGTCATTGGTCTGAAGTGCTTTTTATTTTTTAGAAGACCACAGCAATAATGTGATGTTTTCTTTATAATGCAGCAAACGCACATGCTATGGGTATGGCATAGCAGCACTTACGTTGCACTTGGTCAGCTGACTGTTTGGTTTTCTCCACTGTAATTCCTCCCTTGCCATACTGTACTTCTTGGAAGAGAGGACGTCTCTGTGCAGAGTCCACAGTTGTGGAGTGGGAGGTTTGTACCAACTCTCAGAGGGTAGTGCATATCTGTAAGTTGTTTTCTATTCTTTCTATAAGTTTTGTTTCTTCTTTGGCTGTTCAATACTTTCAGCTGAAAGCACTATTTGACCCACTCCACAGTGTGTGTGTGCGCGTCCCCCCCCCCCCGTTGTGAGTGTATACACTTCCTTACCTTTTTTAGGCATCACAAGATCTCAAGTTCTTCTTCTCCGTTTCCTGCCATCACCATTCATCTGATCAGCCATTTTTCTGAGGAGTGTTGGCTCCCTTTAAGGACATTAGTTAGCATCCAGGGGTCTGGATGATGGATCTGCTTTGGTCTCTTAGTTTTTTTAACTCACCTTTCCTTTCCCTTTCTTCTTTCTTTTTTTTCCTCGTCTGTCCCCAGACCATTAACTATGGAGGTTTCAAAGATTAAATCTCACCTTCACCTCAATAACAGAGCCCTGACTTTGTACAAGCGCTTATGGCTTATGAGATTAAAAGCAATAGAGTATAGTCATGGAGTTCACAGTCAAGGGTGGGAGACAGGTAGACATGAATAGCTCAAATGTAGGGACGTGATACTCAAGGCCTAGAGAATCCCTAAGGAGCTAGTGACTAATTCAGACTATGCCATCTGGGGAGTCTCTGAACTGGAACTAGAAAGATCGTGCTGTGGTCTCCACATCCTGTTTCCCAGTTTAGAACATCTCTGTAAGCTGTAGCCCTGACCAATGCTCTCTCAATGACTAGAGCAGTCAGCATCAATGCTGAGATGGCTTCTCTCTTCCCCATGAGGGCTTCTGTCTTCCTTCATGAAAATTGGCAGAGCTGCCTCTCCCCTCAACTCCTCTGAACCCTAAGAATTCATTTAGTAATCATTTATTTAAGTTAGGTTTGGGTACATGGCAGTTTGTTATTATATTCTTTATTAATTTTTCTGGCATGGCTTAAATACTTCATAATAGAATTCAAAACATATTTATGAAGAAAAAAAGAAAAAAGAAGTCTATATTCCTGCCATGTGAAGAAGATGTCTTCAATGATTAATGACCAACAAAGTGAGATTCTGGGATATCTGAACCCAGATCATATGACACCTTCTAGCACAGTGTCCCCACTTTGAGAGCAGGGACTTCCCTGCCAGACACCTGCCATTCCCAGACTGGAGCCAGGGAGCATGCAGCTGGCTTAAGTCTGCTGAAGCCTGTCTGATTAAGTGTTGCTAGGTGCTCATGGGACTCAGTACCAAGTGAGACAGATTGCCCTGCCCACTGGTAATCCTGTCTCTATGGTTCAGACAACCTGAGAACAGTGACATTGTGACAATGCTTGATAACAGGAGGGACATGCAACTAGAGCCATTTTTTCCTAAATGTCCTGGTTTGAGACTTCAAGTCTAGAGCATTAACTGTCTACCTTGTGGCGGTATGTTTGTTTCTGTCCTGAATTGACTCAGGTTTATTTATTTTTTATTTTTCAGTTTAAAGTCATCCTCAAATAAATATAAAAAAATGAGTTTGGGGTTTTTTGGCAGTAAAGAGAAAGCAGAGGTCTTGCTGACAGCCAAGAGGAGATAGGGGGCAGGCCGGGTGCTGGGCCAGCTAGGGATGCTATACTAGGCCAGAGCAAGGGCAGGTGGGATGTTAGTTTGAGTCTTTGGGGAAAAGTATGAGAGTGATACCCACACCTAGCACATGTAGGCTGGTAGCAGTAATGTTATATTTACAAGGCTAGACTATGCAGCGCCAGGAAACTCTGCTCTGCACTGCTTTTAGGTTGAGTGCTTCTGAGAAGACTTTGGGAAGATGTTTTCAGTGACCTAGGAAGTGAGATTCTGGGATTTTTGACACCTTGTAACCTCTGCTCAGTTCTTTTGGACTACTCTCTCTGGGAGCCTTTATACACTGTGTAAAAGAGACCCTTATTGTCCAGAGACAGTCACACTTGAGAGAGCTCCTAGCAGAGACAAGACTTTAGCCACTCCTATTAATTTGGAAGCCGTGTATAGGAGACACTTTTAGACTCTTAGGTTAGTCTATTCATCAACCAAAGACCACAAGGTAAACCTCATCAATGAAATAGAGAGAAAGGCTTGCCCAGTTGAGTCCTAAACATATTTCTGCACTATAACATGATGAGACGTAATAAAGGGTCTTGTTTGATGCTTGCTAAGATATAAATAGATAACCAAGATATCCAGGCTACCCAATTCAAACCAAAAGCCTGAGTACCTACCAATGTCCAAATACCACATCAAAGCAAGAGAGAGGGGCTCTTGGTTCCTTCTGAAAACACCCTGACCAAGCAACTGGAGTGAAGATAGAAAGTTCTGAGCATGTTGGTCCTGAAGGTCCTGGAAGCTGTCATTTTAGGATACCCAGACTCACCTGGTAAGGCCTACAGGAGCAAGCAGGAAAGCTGACTTAGAAATAACGCCTGGATACAGGGATCACTGTGCAGAAATAGAAGGGAGGAGTCTGGGGAGGGGAAGCATGTGGATGAAGGGTAGTCACAGGAAGAAGAAGATCAGCTCCACTCATAGAGGAGCTGGATTTGGAGAGGAGTATCTGAAAGTCTTTCCCAAGTGTTTCTTACAGGGTCTACAACCATAACAGGCAGCCTAGGGGGCTATCTGCAGTAATGCCAGGGCTGGTGGTGCCTTCTCCCTCGATCTAGCTGCTCTTCCTATGCCTGGCTGTTTTTTAAAAAGCCCTACTGGATGTCCAAATGAGCTCACACACAGCGCAGGTGCAGGCTTGGTCCGTAAACCACAACAGCAAGGGGCACTGGGTAAAACCTCAGGGGTGTGTGTGTGTGTTGGGGGGGTGGATAAATGGTGCTTATTTGTTTAGCATCATTAGCAAGAGTCCCAGAACCCTGCAAAGCAAAGCAAAGCAAAGCAAAGCAAAGCAGAAACTTTTGTATTAAGGAGATTAAACCTTAAACTCAGCTGAGAAGACTCTCCTGTATTGAGTGGCTTTGTTGTTCTGGCATTGTGTGATTATATGCAAATCATAGAGAGGCCTCTCTGGGGTCCTGACCACAGAGGCTTAGCTGCATGGCCAGAGCGAGTGTGCAGCAGGGACAGCCACACGTTTGTCAGGCTGTATAGAGCATGTCAAGTGGGGAAATCTGAATTTCCTGACGTTCAGGGGCTTGGGAATTCAAAATTATGCTTAACATGTTGACCAGTTTCTGATGGACGGTTAGAAGTTAGGGACAGAGGGGCACCATGAAAGTATTACTGGAAATTCATCCAGTGAGGATGTCCAGTGAGGGTCTCATCCCTTTGCCCACATCTCCTGTAGCTTTATTTAGTATTTTCTCTTTTGAAATTTAGAGTAATGTGTGTGGTCTCCAGGGAGATGGGGACATGTTTTGGTTTTCCTGTTTCCATTTCTCTGAGTGTCTGACTTCGAATCTCTAGTAGCCAATTAGAAAGACGGAAGATTATCCTGGATATATTGACCAAGGAAGTATTTGTTCATTGTTCATCCTTGGCAGTAAGTATCGAGTGCTAGGTGCTGGAAGAAGAGGCAATGAGAGACCTCTGGGGACAGAGATGAGTGAGATTCTCCTAGAGTCCAGAAGTTATTAAAATGCCTGGTAAGACTTAGAAAGCCCCTGGGGGAATGACCCACAGAAGCACTTGGCTTCTTAATTAGGGCTCACTGAAGGGGCTAGAGGTTTCACAGAAACAGAAACATTCAGAGCCAGCCAGGCCTTGAAGGTCTGGACGTCATATGCAAAGAGGAAAGGAATCACAGGAGCCAAAGGTGGGCTGCAGACTGGCCCTGACCTGGTTACACTGTGTGGGGACTGTGGACAGAGTTTGTGTACATTACCATCTCGATGTTGTGTTTGAAGTTGGCAAACTGGAGCAGAAGTCTAATCCAGAATCTTAGACTTGGGGTTTGACAGTCCCCATGTCAGCATTCACAAAGCTGCCATTGGAGCACCCCTGGAGGGTTCTGTATGCTGTCTCTATGGGTACCCTGGCACGCCTCCTCTGCCTCCTCTCCCTCCTCGAGAGGCAGCTGCTTCCCAGCCTGCTAGGTTTGGACATCTCCAGGCCTCTTCTTGCAGATAGCCACAGAACTGGCCAGCAGGATCAGCAGTCTTGGCTATTACTTTTCTCTGTTGGGGGACAATGGGAATTCCTGAGGTCCTGTGCAAATGAGAACAGAGAGAAGACGTTATAATGAACTTGGCTCCTTACCTACAGGACCTGTTACTCAGGCCACAAAAGCCCACTCAACTAACCAGGAAGCCCTACAAGGCTGAGTAGGTCTTACTGGCACAGCTATAAACTATCAACTAGCAAGCTATCAACACCTGGGACCAGGTAGAGCCTGGAGACAGGTAGCTGACTGGGAAGCAGGGGTGATTATGGACACTCCTAATTGTGACTCAACCTCAGGCATGGGTGCTGAGGACATCAGATGTTCTCTGACCTTTGTCTCCTAGGGTAGCTGAGCTGGTTCCTTGGTTGAGGGTTAGGCGGGAGAAGGAGAGAGGAAGAGGGAGAGAAAAAAGAGGGAGAGAGAAAGAAACAGAGGGGAAGGGGGGGAAGGAGACAAACAGACTTGAGACTGAGACTGTTCCTCCAGGTGAGCAGACTAGATCCAGGTCAGAGCATCCATACTACGGACTGAGACACATTATCTCAAACATTCCCATTCCCCAGGGAGTGCTTCTCTCAGGGATGACTTCTTGCAGGGCAGTGAAAGGCTGAGAGTCACCCTCCTTCTGATGAGGACTGGAGTCACTTCTGTTTTCTACAGCTCAGTGGTCAGTACAGCCTTTGCCAGAGTTTCTGTGATCATCAGGATCTCTGAGTTCTGAGGGGAGTGTAATGGATTGAAGAAAGAAGGAAGGGAATGCTTTCTTGGAACCCAGTGTCCCTTGCTCCGTCAGAGGAGCAGCTGGTTTTGTAAGGGTGGAGGATGCTGGGGGGTTCCCGCAGGGCCAGAGCCAGGCAGAAAAAGTTCCAGATGATGCTAGAGTTGAAAAGAATTCTGTAAAGATATTGTCTGTGACTTGGGTTGAATAAAAGGCGCCGGCAGACGGGGCTGTTCACCTGCTAGGCTTTTGTTTGGCGGTGCTCTTGCTTGCTACACAGACCTTGGGGCGGGGTAAGGCTGGGGAGGGCACGCTGTCTGCCATCTGCAGGAGAAATACAACAAACACCCACACGCGAGCCAACGGAAACTCTCAGCAAAACAAACAGCGAGAGGAGGGCTCTGGGCAGGAGTATGTGGATGGGCGGGGCAGGCAGGAGAGGCGAGAGGGCAGCTGCCAGGGATGGGCTGTGGCTGGGCAGGCTGCCCTGGTTAAGGGTCAGGCTGGGCTGCTAAGGCCTGCCAGGTGAAAGCCTTTTTATTTGTTCACCATCTTGGGCTGCAATGCCATGGGTTGGTATAACCTCTGGTGCACGAAAAGCCAGTGTTACTTTTGTTCATCTCCAGTCCCGAGAAAGACTGGGCTGCTGGATTTGTAGTGACCTCATTGGGGTGGTAGTGGTGGTGGTGGTGGTGAAAGAGAACAGTGTGAATTCAGGACCTGGCAATTGTTTCAGTAGATACCTCTTTCTCCCTATCTATAAAATGGGCAGATAAGGCCTGACTGAGACGGTTGTTAGAGGAATGAAAATAGTAGCGATAGACCCTGCCCTGTCTCTGCAAAGCACAACTGAACGGTGATTATTTGTATCTATGCTTGGTGTCTGACCATTTGGATCTTGTTAAGTGGTCTGAGTGTTTGTTCTTAGCTCTTGAGACACGTGTCACATGTACATTTCTATCCATTGGCCAGGGTAAGAAAGGATTTGGGAAGTCCCAGAGAAGAAGAGATCTTGGACTAGGAGCTGGTTTTCAGGCTGGGTCACCCAGGGAAGCAAGCACTGAGGTCGGTAGATGGGATCTTACCAGGCTCTGGCCCAGCTCTGGGGGTTGGAGGTCTGTTTCTCCCCATCTCCCTAGCATCTACTTCACAAGTGCAGTGAGTGGCAGCCAGCCGTGTGTCCACAAACCTGTTAAGACAGGGAAGGGTGCTTGTTTGCTCTTCCCAGGGGCCAGCATGGTGGGCTGGACTCAGAAGTATTGTGTTACTCAGCCAAAGAATTCCTTTCCTCGCCTCCCTCCATTTATAAAGTGGAAACAAAACCCCTGAGCTATATGCACTCATGGCCTCACGCCAGGTCCTCAAGTGTCATTTCTGGGTACAGCTTGCTTCCCAGGCAGGGTGCAGCCTTCTGGGAGAAACAAGAGTTCTTTTTCCTTTTCCCACCCAAGATGGTGTTGGTGGGCATTCTCCAGTTCCCACCCACCCCAAAGAGGCCCTGGATTCTTTGTCACTGTCCTTGAACTTTCCTTGTCTAAGTTCTGGGCTCTTGAGCTTCCTCTGACCCAGTGGAGACAAGGGCAGGGCTCCTGGGGCTCAGCCACATCCCCAGATGGTGCTGGCCTACTCTGGCCAAGGGAATCGCCCACGAGGAGCTCCTGCTTGTGACCTGTTGCTCTCATGTCTGTTTGCTTTAAGAAACCGAGATGGCTTTTGGTTCCTCGAGGGCTTATTGTACTAGAGTTCTGGACAGAACTAGGTAGCCCCAGGAGAGCCTGGGCAGCTCTGGGCCAGCCTTTCCAAGCTGTGTCCCAGTGGAGGAGAGTCCTATGGCCAAGGAGAGTCTGAACACTGAGCTGTCAAGTGACATGTATTGTTCTGCAGCCGGTTCAGGCTGGTAGAATAAGAGTCAGACAGATGAGGTGGGTCAATGAACGTACAGTTCAAAGACTGGCCTTGTAGGATCAGAGAGCTGTGGGGTCTCTTCGTTTCTTCCTTGGTGGATGGCTCTTTTTCTGTGAGGAAAAAAAAAACCCTGCTAGGATATATGAACTTGAGTCTGCCAGAACTACTAATCTACCATGGAAAAACCATCTCATGCCTTCACGCCTCAGTTTTTCATTTTGAAAAAAAGGAAATAAGATTGGATGGTTTTCAAGGTCTCTTATGTCTGTACTATACATTTCAAAACCAACTTCAATCTCTGCAAATGTAGAGGATATTTAAAATAAATCATGGTCATGTTTATTCCTTGGGCTGAATTTGATTAACTGGGTGAAATCACAAGACCTTTTAGAATTATTTCTAGGACAGTCAGATATAGTGCTGGAGACGTGGTGGTAATAAGATTCAGTTCTGAAGAATATGGGTTGAATGTTTTAAGGCAATATAAAAGATATTTATAATTAAATTTGGCCTGCATTTTTCTCTGTCTCCAAATGTGTCTCCAAATAATTCTTCCATCTTGAAAGATAAACCCTTATTGGAACATGCCTTGAGCTTTCTTTAAATCAAATATTATTTAAAAATTGCATGACAGAGTTGGTGACATAGCTCCATGGAGGAATGCTTGCTTGGCATGTGTGAGGCCCAGCACGCTCACCTCCAGCACACACAGCATCCTTGACAGCAATTTAATTGTCTCTGTGTCATTTACTGTCCATAGCCTATCCTCAGGTATCTGGAAAGCAGAGGTCATGATCTACCATCTTCAAGTGGCCCTATGCCTTGATAATAGGAAGTCTTTGAGATCATGGCTTTTGATATTCACCCCTCTTTCTGGCCCCACTTACAGTACTGGGTCCCATTGAGGCTCAGTCAGTACTTGTTTAATGAATGGAATATTTAAAGGGTGAGCAGTCTGGGCCCACAGAGTTTACCAGTGAGTCATCCTCTAATCTGTTGCTGCTCTCTGACTCTGCAGCACTCACCTGCTTCCCAGCCATCCGACAACCACGCAGGCTCCAGCTTGGAGAGGTACCTGATGCTCAGCTCTATGGCCTGTCTGTATCTCCCACTGTAAGTCCCAGTTTTACTTCGCATCAGTGTTGTTTACTTCCTTCTGGTGGCTACGTGGTGTATGCTCCAGGTCTGCAGTTTGTGAGAGGTCTGACCTTAGTGTCCTGGTTGAATACTGGAAGAAAACTTTGAAGTCACCCTTTAGTTTTCTTCTCGTGCTTCCCCACACCTTTCTCATGTTAAGCCCCCATAGGCTGACACTTTCACACTTGTCCAGATCTAGCTGTCTCATGTCCTGCATTTCCCCTCTCATCGGTCCCTTCTCTAGATGGCAAGCCTCTCTGCAACAGGAATTGAATCTTCCCTGCATCTGTCAGTGTTCTCATGAGACAGAGAATATTTACTAATGTGATAACTTAGCACATTTGAGCTTAGATAGGAGGCATCATCCCCTAAATAGATTGTAGAGGTCACCTCTGGTTTGGGAACCAGAAAGCCCTGGGTCTAAATTCCACTTCTACCATCTACCATCAATAAGCCTTTAGAAAAATGACTTCTCTGAGTCTTGATTTCCTCATTGATAAAGCCTTGACAATAACATTACAGACCTCAGAGCCTTGTATGAGGACTCATGCATTGCTAACTCTGTTCTTGGAGCAGTGCCCGACATGTGTCAAGGGCCTGTAATTACTCAGTTGACATTGGTAGAGAACATAGGGTTCTAGGCTGACCACAACAATGTGAGCTGCTCTGACTCTGCTCTTCCCCAGGCTTCACAACACTGCACGAAGACTCTTTCTCACTGTGTGGGTCACACACGTGTCCGTTCTCCATGAACGCGCATACATGCATATATAGCATGCATATAAACACATTTAGTAAAAAGGGTTTTGTACTATAAGAGCCACAATTTTGATCTTTGTTCTGCTTCCTAGTGGGTGTGTGACTTTGAAAGGTAAAGGTATTTAGCATCTTTGGGCCTATTTCTTTATCTGGGTTCTTTTATGGAGATCAAGTGGGTGCATATAGTGTACATTTATTTTATTTATATTTTAGTAATCATGGTGGTTTGAATGACAATGTTCCCTATAGTCTTAGGTATTTGAATGCTGAGTCTCCAGTTGGTGGTGCTATTTGGGGATAAGGTTATGGAGAGGTGCAGCCTTGCTGAGGAAGTGTGTCTCCGGGGACACACTTTGAGAGTGTATAGCCTTTCCCTGCTTCCAATCACTTACTGTGCTTTGGGACTGTGCTTGAGGATGTGTTCTCTAAGCTTCCTGCTCTGGCTGCCATACTCTATGTCATGATGTACTCTTACACCTCTGGATCCGTGAGCCAGAATAAACCCTTCTATATGTTGTTCCTGGTCTGGTATTTCATCACAGAGATAGCTAAGTAACCAGTGTAGCAGTATGTAACTGCATTTATTTTTTTAAATTTTATGTGTATGAGTGCTTTGCTTACATGTTTGTTTGTGCACCCCTATGTGTACCTGGTGCCTTACAATGTCAGAAGAGGTTATCAGATCCCCTAGAACTGGAATTATGGGTGGTTGTTAGCCACCATCTGGACCCTAGCAACCAAACTCATGTTTTCTGCAAGAACAAGTGCTCTGAACTGTTGAGCTATCCCTCCAGACCCAACTAGTTACTGTTCTTACTATTGTGTACTTTTCCGTGTTAGAACAAGGAGTGTTGCTAAGATCTGTGCTCATCAGGAAGGGTAGGGTATAGACGAATTAAGGCTGAGAGGACTTCTAGATAAAGGTAGTGTTGACAATGGGAACAGACAGGACAAGAGGAAGATCCAAGGAAGAAGAGTGTGGGTAAGGGGCTCGGACGCCTTTCATGAGCTCAGTAGAGAAACTGTACAGGAAGACATGGTGGAAGCAGGTGGGGCCTGGTGAAGGTCATGTGATTTTGGGCGTTGCCCCTTCAGGTGCCACACTGGGCCTAGCATGGTGCTTTTCTCAGCAAATGATTATGAGTTGCTCTTGGATTTCTTGGCTTCATTAACTGTGGCTTTGCTATGTGGCTTATGATTCCTCTGCTGATGAGTCCCTCTAATCTACAGCTTTTTGTTGCTGCTGTTTTTAACTGTCCCCTGTCCCCCTTGCCTCCCACCCTCCTCCCTCATGAATTCCTAAAACCATCTGGTTGAAACCTCTCTAAAATCGTCCCTTTTCCTAGTGCCTTTAGATATATCAGCAAATCCAAGGATTCCTTATCAATATTGTTTATTTTGGAAAAGATAACAAAGTCTGTGCCACCCAGTGTGACTTCATCTGTTGTTGTAGGACTGAACAAGTTACTTAATTCCCAGGCTGCGTTTTCTCAGATGTAACAGCTTTCGAGCAGTGTTCTGGTTGTCTGTTTATTGGCTCTCAGCTCAGGGGCCTGCTCTACAATCTCAGTCCTATGTGTGCGTTTTAGCCTTCCTTGAGCATGATGCTCAGCTCTGTCAGTAGAAAGCAAGCTTCATGCACTTGGTGTTTCTTTTGGGGAATGATAGGGTTGTTCTGGAATTAGATAATGGTGATGGCTGTACAACACTGGAAGTCACTTTATTGTGATTTAAGTGACTAAAATGGTGGGTTTTGCACAGTATTAATGTAACCTCGGTGACAATGTAAGGTGGGCTGTGGAGATGATTCAATAGTTCAGTGCTTGCCACGCAAGCATGAAGACCGGGGTTCAGATATGCAGAACCCATGTCAACGTTGGGGTGAGAGGGCTCCCCTATGTTAGTCTTACAAGGTAGAGACAGGGCCCAGCTGCCTGATAAGTCTAATCACATCTAGCTGAAGATTAACCATATCTATCGTCTCAGCATGCTTTGTGTCTAAATGATAAACCCTGTCTCAGTGAATGGTAGAACAATTGTTACCTGATTTCTGATCAAGGCCCGAAACCGCAAACTCTTTCAGGAGAGAACAGAGGTTCCTTGGCCAGAGACACTGCTAAGCTCTATACCTCAGTGGGGCATACTGTGTCTCACTGGGACTGCAGGAAAAGCATTAAGAATGATAGGGCAGGATTTGAAACATATTGAGGGACTGGTTTGGAGAAGAATGTGGAGATATCATTGTAGATGGTGGTGGAGGCCACAGGATAAAGGTATTGATATGTAATAAGGGAGTTAAATTCTTTATTCCTTCCATGCCAGCTCACTTAGCTAAGGCTAGCCTTTCCATCCCTCTCTCCCTCTCCTGCTGTGTTAGGGGCATGCATATGTGTACCTGTGTGTGAAAGGTACAGGCCAGCCTTAGATGCTGTTCTTTAAGGACAATCATAATCAAAATAAAATTTATTTATTCTTACACACACACACACACACACACACACACACACACGCACATGCACACGCACACGCACACACACACAGCATGTCTAATCTATATATTCTCAAACTCCAGATACTTGCGGATAGCACCAACTCAAGAGATTTTAGTCTGAATATCTTCCTGAACATACCTGTGGGTTAAGAAAATAGGATCTCTGGTCCAAACACTTTCCTTGTAGCTTGGCCTTGCTTTGTCATGGCTACTTGCCTTGTAGAGCATGAGTGGGTGATACTATTGCTTTTGGATATCTCTCTGCTGGGCTGTGTATGTCCTCAGCCAGGAGGGTTAGGGACAATAAAATCATATGACTTGTCAAGTGATGGCCTTCTCATTATTGCTGTCACGAGATGCCTCAAGGAATTCATGTCTGTGTAGAAGGGAAGAGACCCAGGCTTTTCTGTTTTCAGGACTCATGAATCTGACTGACCCCTATTGCTGTGGGGTCCCTAAACTGCTAAGACATCCTATGAGGGCTCTCCTCGGACCTCCCTTTAGATGCAGCTACCAAACGTGTTTTTCATCTTTATTAATCTTCCTCTCTTCTCACGTTTCTCGGGTCACAGCTGCATTGTTATCTGATGGGCTTGCTGCCAGCTCCGTGAAGCCTGACAGTTACAAAGAGTGGATTAGCTGCACAGGACTATTTATTGGAAAAAGTCCCTTTTTTATTTTCCTGTTGTCTTATGTGGTGATGTTGGCCATGTATTGCCTGCCTGAGATAAGAGGATTGTTCTGAGAGTGATAAGCAAAAGTCTGGGGGAGGAGGGATGGCCCTCCTTGCCTGCTATGGTTCATCTCCTCTGGCCTCTCCTGGGAGGTCCTGAAGGTCTATAATCCCCTTTCTTCAAAAAGAGGAGGTGTGTGTGTGTGTGTGTGTGTGTGTGTGTGTGTGT